>NW_016107878.1:356447-365017 GCF_001604975.1 Cebus imitator | reverse complement strand
CGAGATCACGCCATTGCACTCCAGCCTGGGTAACAATAGTAAAACTCCCTCTCAAAAAAAAAAAAAGAAAAAAAAAAAAAAAAAAAGCATTCTGTTGGGCACAATGGCTCATGCCTATAATCCCAGCCCTTTGGGAGGCCGAGGTGGGTGGATCACCTCAGGTCAGACGTTCGAGATCAGTCTTACCAATATGGTGACACCTGTCTCTACTGAAAATACAAAAATAAGTGTGCTGTGCTGGTGCATGCCTACAGTCCCAGCTATTCAAAAGGCTGAGACAGGAGAACCACTCGAACCTGGGAGGCAGAGGTTGCAGCGAGCTGAGATGGCATCACTGCACTCCAGGCTGGGCAACAAAAGCCAACCTTCTTAAAAAAAAAAAAAAAAAAAAAAGCATTCAAAAAGTAAACACATGTGTGATCAGTTCATAGAATAAACACTAGACAGCTGGGCACAGTGGCTCACGCCTATAGTCGTAGCTACTCAGGAAGCTGAGGCAGAAGGATTGCTTGAGCCTGGGAGTTTGTGACCAGCTTGGGCAACACAGCAAGACCCCATCTCAAAAATAAGACTAAACACCATGCACATAACCTCTCCCACCTCCCTAGCCTTCGTCTTTGCCACTGCCAGATATGTCATCACAAACCCTCCCTTGGGCTGGTACAGGGCAAGGGGAAGAGGAAAGACTAGCGCAGGGTGGAACCGCCCACACAGTGGCCAAGACAGGAACTGGAGGCCGAGGGCTGTGTCTCCCACTGTGCAGGCCACTTGCCCTACTGTCTTTAAGCGGTTAAGTGACTGGGCAGGGGCAAATGAGGAATTCTGATTAGAAACTGGACAATGTCATGAGAAGCAGACTGGAAAGAAAAGAAAGCAACTGGACAATGAAGACTAAGCAAGGTTAGCGGGTTCTGCCTGCTCCCTATCAGGAATGATATGCTCCCTAACAGGAATGATAGCCAATGTCTACAGCCTGTGTGTGTGCTGCAGACAGACAGAGCATGCCCGCCCCAGCTCCATTTTCAGTTATATGCATGGTGGCCTGCAGCATGGCATCCCACCAAGAACTAGAAAAGGTGAGTATGACTTTAGTCTGTTTGCAGGCCTCAAAGAGATGCCAAGGCAGCCACAACTCTGAAGGGACCAGCATTCCAAAGACAAAGGAAGCCCACTGACAGGAGGCCAGTACTCGGAGCCCCCACTCCCTGTCCAGGCATTTGACAACTCGGAAGGATTTTGGGGCAGTGCACCGATAAAATGAGAAGAAAACTCAGGAGAAAGTAGTGGTTTAAGAGCTCTAGAAAGCCCCAAGGGGCTCAGAAGACAAAAAGAAGTACAAGCCTGACAGTCAGCCAGTACTTAAGGTGCCAAGATCCCAGAGAAAAGGGAGGCACAGGAAATGAGCCCAACACTCTGCAAACCTGGCCAAGAAGCTGGGCTTTCAGTAGTCTCATGGTGTTAGGGAGACAGAACTTGGGCTCCAGGACATGCCAAGAAAGAGGGGCCTGGGAAACACTCCAGGGTTTCAGATGGAACCCCCAGATGGTTACACTGGGAGCAGCAGGTTGGGGGAAGGCAGCTTCAACTGAGGCTTACTGAATCCCAGTCTCCGGTCACCCAGGCCCTGATGGAGCTGAAATCATCTGTCCCTGCTCTGGGCATGTGCTAGATGACAGAGGGAAACTTTCTGAAAGAAGACAGCATCACTCAGTGCTCCTACAGTTTTTCATTCATAATGTCTGACTGAATTAAAAACAAAAATGGGCATATCAGCAAATGAACCAAGAGAAAAACGAAAAACAAAAACAGATTCGGAGGTGACCCATATAATAGAGTTATCAGATGCAAATGTCAACTGTTCAAAAATATACTTGACAAAAGGAAAAAGTTTCACTAGGGAACTAGAATAGTAAAAGGAATTAAGCGGATTCTAGGACTGAAAATTATAACTGAGATTAAGAACTCAATCTATGGGCTAAACAGCAGGTTCGACACAAATGAAGAGAGGATGAGTGAGGTGGAAGATGGGTCAGTAAAAAAAAATCTAGACATTAGATTTTGGGCACAGTAGCTCACTCCTGTAATCCCATTTTGAAATGTCGAGGTGGGGGGACCGCTTGAGGTCAGGAGTTTAAGACCAGCCTGGGCAAAATAGTAAGACCCTGCCTCTACAAAAAATTTAAAAGTTAGTTGGGCATAGTGGCACATGCCTATGGTCCCAGCTACTCAGAAGGCTGAGGCAGAAGGATTGCTTGAGTCCTGGAGTTTGAGGTTGTAGTGAACAGTGATCACATGTGCCACTGCACTCCAGCCTCAGCAACAACAGAGTGCCTGTCTCTCTTTTTTTTTTTTTTTTTGTGATGGAGTTTTGCTCTTGTCGCCCAGGCTGGAGTACAATGGCACAATCTTGGCATGCAACCTCCGCCTCCCGGGTTCAAGCAAGTTTCCTGCCTCAGCCTCCCGAGTAGCTAGGATTATAGGTGTGTGCCACCACATCTGGCTAATTTTTGTATTTTTAGGAGAGATGGGATGGGGTTTCTCCAAGTTGGCCAGGCTGGTCTCAAGCTCCTGACCTCAGATGATCCACCCACCTCGGCCTCTCAAAATGCTGAGATTACAGGCATGAGCCACTGTGCCTGGCCACCTGTCTCTTAAATATATGTATGGCTCAGGCACTCCAGCTCATGCCTATAATCTCAGCACTTTGGGAGACTGATGTGAGTGGACTGCTTAAGCCCAAGACTTCGAGACTGGTCTGAGCAACACAGCACAAGCCCGTCTCCACTGAAAATACAGAGCTGTGCTGTCTCAAAAAAAAAAAAAAAATGCCTAATGTACACACAAATGGAGGCCCTCAGAGTGAAGATGAGTGGAAAACAGGAATATTTATAGAGAGAAGACACAAAACTTCCAAAACTGATTAGGAACCAGGCCACCAATACAACAAATAGCAAGTTCTGCTAATGCCTAAGGCAAAGAAAATGTTAAAAGCCACTATCAGCAGCTTCAAATCCTGGTGCAAGGAACAAGTAGCTGGTGGGATCTTGCTGTGTGTCTGATTAGTCCTTTCTCTGCCTTGCCTGTTTGAGCTTCAGCAGAATTGAAAATGGCTGGCAGTAAGGCTGGGAAGGACTCCAGAAAGGCCAACAAAGGCAGCTTCCCACTCGCAGAGAGCCAATTTGCAGTTCCTGGTGGGCCGTATTCACTGACACCTGAAATCTAGGACAATCAGTCCTGGGCGTGTGGGCGCAAGTGCCACTGTGAACCGCAGAGCCATCCTGGAGTACCTCACCACAGAGGTACCTGAACTGGCAGGAAATGTACCAAAAGACTTCACAGTAAAGCATATTATCCCTTATCACTTGCAACTTGCTACTTGGAGAGATAAAGAATTGGACTCTCATCAAGTCTACAATTGCTGGTAAAGGTGTCATTCCACTCATCCACAAATCTCTATTTGGGAAGAAAGGACAACAGCAGACTCTAAAGGATGCCTGGATTCCTAATTATCTCAGTACCATAAATACTCTAACAGCTGTCCAGTGTTGCTGATTCCAGTGAACTATATCTCTGTAAAAAATGTAAAAAAATGTAATTCTGCCTTTATGTAATTCTATTTGAGCACGTTGAAAGTTTTTGCACAGGTCGGTCTCAAATTGCTGGGCTCAAGCGATCCTTGTGCCTCGGCCTCCCAAAGTGCTGTAATCACTGGTGTGAACTACCACACCCAGCTAGATAGGATTTTTTAAATCTACCATTCTTTATTATGGGTATTGTAGCTTAAGGGCTTTTAACTAGCTTTCCAACCAACCAAATTTCTACATTCAAGTCTTAACCATATTTGTTACTGCAGCTTCAAAGAAGCTATTGATTCTGAAGTAGTGGGTTTTGATTGAGTTGACTGTTTTAAAAAACTGTTCAGATTTTCATTGTGATGGAGAGTTACAGCAACAAACATTTGGTTTTGCACAGACGTTATTTTCACTCTGGTGGATAAACTAAATAAAAGTAATATCCTCTCCAAAAAATAAAAAAAGCAACCAGAGGGGGAAAAAAAGTCAAGAATTACTTCAAATGGAACAACAATAACACCAAAAGCTGACTTGTCAAAAAAAAGGAAGCATGCTAAAAAACAATGAATTCACTGCTACAAAATGGTACAAGGAAATGACCATGAACCTAGAATTCTACAGCCAGCAAAATCATTCTTCAAAAGTGAAGGCAAGTCAGGCATGGTGGCTCACACCTGTAATCCCAGCACTTTGGGAGGCTGAGGCAGGCAGATCACAAGGCCAGGAGTTCAAGGCCAGCTAGGGCAATACAGCAAGCCGCTGTCTCTATTTTTAAAAATAAATTAAACTGAAATATACAAAACAATGACACAAAAGGTAGGTGGGAGTTAAATCCAGTTCAAGTATTTAAGGAAACAGCACTGTGTAGGAAGTAGTAAAAGTAATAAAGCAGGCTTAAATTTTAAAATGTATACTAAGGGCCGGGCACGGTGGCTCAAGCCTGTAATCCCAGCACTGTGGGAGGCTGAGGCGGGTGGATCACGAGATCAAGAGATCGAGACCATCCTGGTCAACATGGTGAAACCCCGTCTCTACTAAAAATACAAAACATTAGCTGGGCATGGTGGTGCGTGCCTGTAGTCCCAGCTACTCAGGAGACTGAGGCAGGAAAATTGCCTGAACCCAGGAGGCGGAGGTTGCGGTGAGCCGAGATCACGCCATTGCACTCCAGCCTGGGTAACAAGAGCGAAACTCCGTCTCAAAAAAAAAAAAAAAAAAAAAAAAGTTGACTGTATCTGTTCATGCAGTTACTAGAATCTGAATTACATAATGAACACAATTGATATAACTGATATACGTAGAACACTACATTCCTATCGATATATATTACATTCAAGTGCCCGGGAAACATTTAACAAAACTGAGTATATGCTGGGCTATTAGAAAAGCTCAACACATTTCAAAGGATTTAAACAATGCAGAATATATTTAGGGATCTTAATAGAATTAAACTAGAAATCAATAAAAAGGTACCTAGAAAATCCCCCACAAACACTGGGAAGTTGAGAAATACACTTCTAAAAGTGGTATGAATAACAAAACATGCCACAGTGAAAATTACAACATATTTTTACATAAAAGACAATGAAAATCTGACATATCAAACCTTGTGACATGCAGCTACATGTGTGATTAGAGAGGAATGTACAGGCTTAAATACAAATATTAGAAAAAAAGTTAACACAAGCATCTACTCAAGAAACTAGAAAAGGCCAGGTGCAATGGCTCACATCTGTAATCCCAACATTTTGGGAGGCCGAGGTGGGTGGATCACTTGAGGCCAGGAGTTTGAGACCAACCTGGCCAACACGGACCTCATCTCTATTAAAAATACAAAACTTAGCTGGGCATGTGTGGATCACTTGAGGCCAGGAGTTTGAGACCAACCTGGCCAACACGGACCTCATCTCTATTAAAAATACAAAACTTAGCTGGGCATGTGTGGATCACTTGAGGCCAGGAGTTTGAGACCAACCTGGCCAACACGGACCTCATCTCTATTAAAAATACAAAACTTAGCTGGGCATGGTGGTGCGTGCCTGTAATTCCAGCTACTCAGGAGGCTGAGGCAAGAGAATCGCTTGAACCCAGAAGGCTTAGGTTGCAGTGAGCCGAGGTCACACCACTGCATTCCAGCCTGGGCACACAGTGAAGCTGTTTCAAAAAAAAAAAAAAGAAAAAAACCTAGAAAAATATAGCAAACAAGTGGCTGGACAAGGTTGCTCATGCCTGTAATCCCAGAACTTTGGGAGGCCAAGGCGGGCAGATCACCTGAGGTCGGAAGTTCAAGACCAGCCTGATCAACATGGAGAAACTCCGTCTATAATAAATAAATAAATAAATAAAGCAAACTAAGATAACAGTACTGTATGTTATGTAGAAAAATAAAAATAAAGAAAAAGAAAAAAGAAAATATAGCAAACAAACAAAGTAAAAAAAAAGTAGAAATTAATGCAATAGAAAACAAATATTAAGAAGAAAAAAAAGTAAAGCCGAAAGTTGGTTCTTTGAAACAACTTGCAAAATTGACAAACCCCCAGGAAGACGGATTAAGAGACATATATGAATCACCAATATCAAGAATTATTAAAAGGGACATCACTGCCGATCTTGCAGATAATAAGGATTACAAACCACTTTAAACTTACAAATTGGAAAATGTAGGTGGCCTGAACAAATCTCTAGGGGGTTAAAATGCTTTATCTAAATAGGCACATGAAGAAATATTCAAAATTCTATGTCTACCTACAAAATTAATTCTAAAATTGTCCCTTCTCACAAGGAAAATCCTACATCAGCTGGTTTTGCCAAAGAATTCTTTCAAACATTTAAGGACGAAAACACAAATTTCATAGAAATTCTTCCAGGGAGTAGAAAAAGAAAGAATACATTCTACCTTGTTTTACAAAACCAGCATAACCTTGACACCAAATCCCAACAAGAGCAACAAAAGAAAGTAAAATTACAAGTCAGTCTTTCTCATAAATATAAATGCAATAATCCTAAACGAAATATTACCAAATATAACCCAGCAAAAGGAGACTACATCAAGATCAGGTTGGAATTACTCTGTAAGTTTTTTTAAAAAGGGGGGTGCACTTTCTCAGGAGCTCTTGAGACTGTTTCCTCAGGCTACAAACAATAAACAATAAAAAAATAAAAGCAAGGCACAGTGGCATGCATCTATAATTCTAGCTACTTGACAGGCTGAGGTGGGAAGATCAGTTTAGCCCAGGAGTTCAAGGCTGCAGAGAGCTATGATGGTGCCACTGCATTCCAGCCTAGGTAATAAGGCATGACCTCATCTCAAAAATAAACAAACAAATAAAAACAGTTAAATCCCCAAATAACAGAAAAATCACAACTGTCTCAAAAGATGTAGAAAACCCATGTTATGGAATTTAATACCTGCTCACGGCTTTTAAAAAACTCTTAGCAAACTAAAAAGAGGAGAATTTTTTCATTTTGATAAAGAATATCTATAGGTCCAGGTGTGGTGGCTCACAAAGGTAATCCCAGCACTTTGGGAGACCAAGGTGAGAGGAGTGCTGGAGACCAGGAGTTTGAGATTAACCTGGGCAACCAAGTGAGAACCTTTTCCTTTTTTGGAGACAGGGTCTCACCATAGCCCAGGTTGGAGCATGGTGGTACAATTACCGCTCGCTGCAGCCTCAACCTGCTGGGCTCAGGTGATACTCCCACATCAATCTCTTGAGTAGCTGGGACTTCAGGCGCCTGCCACAATGTTTTGTAGAGACAGGGTTTCACCACAATGCCCAGGCCAGTTCTGAACACCCGGCCTCAACTGATCCTCTCACCTTTGCCTCCCTAAGTGCTGGGATTATAAGCATGAGCCACCATGCCTGGCCATGAAGGCAGATCCCTCTCTGCATACTGGTAACAAATAATGACATAACTCTGTCATCTGGGCTGGAGTGCAATAGCATGATCTTGGTTCACTGCAACCTCTGCCTCCCAGGTTCAAGCAATTCTCCTGCCCTCCTGCCTCAGCCTCCTGAGTAGCTAGAGTTACAGATGCCCACCCTACACCCAGCTAATTTTTTGTATTTTTAGTAGAGATGGGGTTTCATCATGTTGGCCAGGCTAATCTCAAACTCCTGACTTTGTGATCCACCCGCCTCAGCTTTCCAAAGTGCTGGGATTACAGGCTTTAGCCACCTCGCCTAGCCTTAAAGATATAATTTACAATGGCATTAAAAATATCAAATATGTGTGAATAAACGTATTTAAAGATGTGGTCAGGCACGGTGGCTCATGCCTGTAATCCTAGCACTTTGTTTCCCAAATTTCTTGGGAAATTTGTGAGCCTTCCAAGATTTCCCCTTCTCCCGTTAGCCTGGACATTGGAGTTACATTGTTGAGGAGTTTGCATCACTTGATTCACATTTTCTTTCTTTTTTTTCAAGACAGATCCTCACACTGTTGTCTAGGCTGGAGGGCAGTGGCACGATCTCAGCTCACTGCAACCTCCGCCTCCAGGGTTCAAGCGATTCTCCTGCCTCCAACTTTCTGAATATCTGGGATTACATGTGCTCACTACGATGTCCGGCTAATTTTTTTTTTTTTTTTTTGGTATTTTTAGTGGAAACAGGTTTCGCCATATTGGCCAGGCTGGTCTTGAACTCCTGATCTCAAGTGATTTGCCCACCTCAGCCTTCCAAAGTGCTGGGATTACAGGTATGAGCTACCTTGCCCAGCCTCTAGCACTTTGGGAGGCCAGGGCGGGCAAATCACTTGAGTCCAGTTCATACCAGATTGGGCAACATGATGTCTCTATCAAAAAATACCAAAAAGAACTAGTCAGATGTGGTGATGCACACCTGCAGTCCCAGCTAGTCGGTAGGCTGAGGCAGGAGGATCGCCTAAACCCAGGAGATGGAGGTTGCAGTGAGCAGAGATCACACCACTGCACTTCAGCCTGGGCAACAGTGAGACCCTGCCTCTTATTATATTAAAAAATTAAATACAAAAAAGAAA
>NW_016107878.1:346594-356007 GCF_001604975.1 Cebus imitator | reverse complement strand
TCTTAAAAAAAAAAAAAAAAATGCCTCCTAAGGGCCCACATGATCTGCCTGGCAGAGGAGTTCCTTCGGGAAGAACGGGGGCAGCTTCTGCCCCTAGAGGGCCAATGCCCTAGCTGTGAGAAGTCACTGCTGTGGGGAGACCTGATCTGGCTGTGCCAGATGGACACTGAGAAAGAAGCAGAAGACTTGGAATTAGAGGAGGCACACTGGACAGATCTGCTGGGGACCTGATCCTTGGTGTCCCTGTTCCCTTCCTACCTCTTTTCTGTGCCACCTGCCACGGATCCAGATATGGCGGATTTTTACTTGAATACAATAAAAAAAAAGTCTGAGTCAAAAAAAAAAAAAAAGATGTATAAGACCTACATACAGGCCAAGCGCAGTGGCTCATGCCTGGAATCCCAGCACTTTGGGAGGCTGAGGCAGGTTGATCACCTGAGATCAGAAGTTCAAGACCAGCCTGACCAACATTGTGAAACCCCATCTCTACTAAAAATACAAAATTAGCTGGGCTGGGGGAGGGAGCACCTGGAATACCAGGTATTCAAGAGGCCGAGGCAGGAGAATTGCCTGGACCCAGGAGGTGGAGGTTGCAGTGAGCCAAGATCATGCCATTGCACTCCAGCCTGGGTGACAAAGCAAGACTCAATCTCAAAAAAAAAAAAGACCTACAAACAGAAAGCTATAAAATATTAAGACAAATTAAAGATTTAAATTGTAAAAGATGGTTATTTTATGTCAATGGATTAGAAGATCAATATTAAAAAGATATCATTTCTCCCACACTAGCCTATAGATTAAATCCAATCCCAATTAAAATCCCTGTTGTACATTTTTGTAGGAAACATTGCCAAGTGGATTCTAAAAATATCTGAAAATGCAAAAGGCTAAGTTTAGCTAAGGAGATCTTGAAGAATAAAGGTAGACCATTTAAATTACCAGATCTCAAGATGAACCATATCTACGGTAACTTAGACATTGTGCTATTTGTGCAAAGATGACAAAAAGATCAATGGAGCAGAACAGACCCTACAGTCACTAGTATAAGATGACGGAGATGACACCGCATGTAGTACACTGGGGAAAGAATGATCTTTTAAGAAATTATGCAGGGTCAACTAGATATCCACTTTAAAAAAAAAAAAAAAAGAGAGAGAGAGAGAGAGAGACTTTTGGCCCCACTGCATACCATAAACAAAGTTAATTTCAGATAGAGGATTAAAAAAATAAAGTTTTCAGAAGACAATGTAGGTTATCTTAATGAACTTGACCTAACCCATTTCTTAAATAGGACACAAAGGGCATTAAACATTACTGAAAAGATTGATCAACTGGGCTACATTAAAAATTTAAAACTTCTGTGCATCAAAAGATACCACTGAGAGCATGAAAAGGCAACACAAGAGTCTAAAAACAATCTGTCATGCACATATGTACTCAGAATATATAAAAACTCCTGCAAATCAGTAAGAAACAAAACAGACAACCCAACCAACAAATGGCCAAAAGATAACCCTTTCACAAAAGACAGCCTGGTGGCCAGTGAACCCTCACAGAAGTGTTTTACCTCTGCATGCTCCTGGTAATCAGGCGGCAGCAAAGTCAGAGCATACTGAGCCACCTACCACTCAACAGCCACCACAACAGCTAAAATTAAAAGACCCAACAATACCAAGTGCTGAACAGCATATGAACAGCTGACTTCTCATACATTGCTGGGGTAATACAAACTGTCACAACCGACACTTTTGGCATTATCTCCTGAGGCTGAGCAAATGCACACACCATCATTTCTGCATCCCACACTTTTCTAGAAACCCAGCGGAAGTTTATACATATCCTCCAGCCTGGGCAACATGGTAAAACCCCACCTCTACAAAAAATACAAAAATCAGCAGAGGGTGGTGGTGCGTGCCTGTATTCCCAGTTACGTAGGGGGGCTGAGGCAGGAGAATCGTTTGAACCCAGGAGGCTGAGGCTACAGTGAGCCAAGAGATCATGCCACTGTACTCCAGCCAGGGTAACAAAGGGAGACTCTATCTCAAAAAAAAAAAAAAATGATTAAAAAAAAAAAAAAAAAAAAAAAAAAAAAAAAAAAAAAGAAGTTTATACATATGTGCACTGAAAAACACAACTACTGGGGAGCATTTGTAAAAGCTGGAAACAATCCCAAATGTTTGTGAGCAATAGGAAGGATAAATTCTGGTCTATTTGTGCACTGGATTACCAGAGAGCGGGTGAGAAAGAGCATGGCTGTATGAGAATACAGTTAAATCTTTGGCCGGGCGCGGTAGCTCGCACCTGTAATCCCGGCACTTTGGGAGGCCGAGGTGGGTGGATCATGAGGTCAGGAGTCCAAGACAGCCTGACCAAGATGGTGAAACCCATCTCTACTAAAAATGCAAAAATTAGCCAGGCATTGCGGTGCATGCCTGTAATCCCAGCTACTCAGGAGGCTGAGGCAGGAGAATTGCTTGAACCCGGGAAGCAGTGGTTGCAGTGAGCTGAGATTGGGCCATTTGCACTCCAGCTTGGGCGACAGAGCAAGACTTTGTCTCAAAAAAAAAGAAAAACAGAGCGAATACACCTGAATCTCACAAACGGATGCTGATGACAGAATGAATAAAGAAAACATATATATTATTTTACTTCACTTAAAGCCAAGAACAGGCAAAAGTAATCAATGGTGGAGGGTCAAGACCTTGGTTAGCTTTGGAGGGCAATGACTGGGAATAGTTAAGAGGGGAATTCTAGGAAGCCTGGTCATGTTCCATTTCTTGATCTGGGTGGCGGTTATGCAAGTGTGTTAGCTCTGTGAAAAGTCCGCTGAGATGTATACTCA
This sequence comes from Cebus imitator, assembly GCF_001604975.1. Taxonomy (NCBI): domain Eukaryota; kingdom Metazoa; phylum Chordata; class Mammalia; order Primates; family Cebidae; genus Cebus; species Cebus imitator. The sequence goes on along the minus strand of NW_016107878.1, from coordinate 353,165 downwards.
TGATCTATGAACTTTTCTGCTGTATGCTATAGTTGTGTATATTTTTAAGTACACTCTGACTTGCCTCCACAATGTGCCAGGAGCACAAATGCACTTACTGGACTCATTATCTGGTCATAGCACCAGCTGCTGAAGACGAACCAGATTCCAGGAAAGGGAAGGGTCCAAAACGAGTTTACTTAATAGTTTCCATTTTGGAAAGGCTGGAATCAGGTGCTCAGGTGGTGACATGAACCGCTGGCATCACCCTTATTACCCACAGAACTAGGCGCTTCCAGGCTACTACACTGAGCAGTACCAGAAACAAATCACTGAACAACCATGTCACCAGTGTGTGACAACCTCCACAGCCTGAGACTAATTGTACACAACTCCTGTCACTTCCCTGACATGTCCTGTGTGCCCATTCTTTCCCAAACCCACCTTATTCATCACATTAGTATTTGATATACACTTCATTCAATACATGTACCTTAAATGACAAATACAGTAAATTTCCAGTAAAACATAAATAGGCTAATTATTTTCAACTTGTAGTAATAAAATTTGACCTAAATAAAGTTGGTAATCACTAAAATTGAAGTGAGAAAAATCTTAATATTTCTCTAACCCAACCAAAAGGAACATATAGTGCTAACATCAAATTATTGTTGCTAAAAAGGAAATCCACGTTTGGCTTATCAATCTTTCAGGAGAACTGACTACAGCCAAGAAATACATTAAGGCTAGTAATTATTCATTTGTTAATTTATCACTGCAGGCCATCATGCGAGTATAAAGCTATGATTATGTAGGTCTGCCTGAACGCACCACAAAGGCACCTATGATAAGCAGCATGGCACCCAGATGGCTCTGAAACACCTAAGTAACCCACTTCTCTCCTACTATGCTCCGTGCCACTCACCTCACACTTTTCTAGTTTTTACACTTCCTCCGTTTACCTACCACTAAATAAATCCTCATTCAACTCCATGAGCAAAGTCTTTCAAACACTGGTCCAAATGTAATATACTCAGAGAAACAATTTCAGTTGTTCTAAGCTTTGAAAACATTTTTTTTTTCCCTGAGACAGTGAGACAGGGTCTAGCTCTGTTGCCCAGGCTGGAGAGCGGTGGTGCGATCTTGGCTCACTGAAACCTCCACCTCTCGGGTTCAAGTAGTTCTCATGCCTCAGCCTCGAGAGTTGCTGGGACTACAGGTGTGCGCCATCACGCTCCACTAATTTTTGTAATTTTGGTTTTGCCATGTTGGCCAGGCTGGTCTCGACCTCCTGATCTCAGGTGATCTGCCTGCTTCGGCCTCCCAAAGTGCTGGCATTACAGGCATGAGCCACCACATTCGGCCTAAGCTATAAAATTCTCATCTGCCAAGGACAAAGTTCCTAAGGAATCAATCTCCAGTCTTCTATCCCCTAAAACAAATGTGACTTACAAAAGCCGAGGTGTTCTGAAAAAGGTGGGCTATCAAAATATTTTTTTCTGTGAAATCAATCCTATCTGTCCATGAAATTTCATTAGGAAATTGGGAATAATATGAGAGACACAATCCATGGGAAGTACAAGTTTAGGAAGAAAAGGCTAAGACAACAGAGCAGAGTCACCACATAGAATTGCTGCTTCAGAAGCATTTTTCAAAAACTCTGGAGAACTTCCTGAACCCAGGCCGTTCCCAAAGATTGGAATGAAAATAATGAGGTCTTTTCACAGGACTTTAGAGTACAACAGTTTGTTGTCCCTAAGAGGTTTAATCCCTAGGAACTTTGTATTTGACTTACAAACACCAGAAACCATCATTTCAGAAATGGTTACGGAAAATGCTCATTTGAAACATTAACAAAACATCTATAGAGTTTCAGGTTAAAAGCACTCATACCTGCGGAAGTGCCGTGTTGAGCTGTCTCTGCAAAGAATCTCTTTCATGACCAACCTCGTGTAACTTCCCCTGGGTTAATGCCAGCGTTTCTTGAGTCTCTCTCAGTGTGTCAAGAAGACGGTCCCTTTCTTCTAGCATGGAGACCATCAACTGTTCGAAATGGGAATCTGCGTCTGGCTGTGAAGGGGAGCCGGACTCATGGCTTCCGCTTCCTCCAGGGGGGCCTTCTGCTTCGCTGATGGTCGGCATCACCTCGCACATCATCTGGAAATCAAGGCCCCAGGCTACGGTCACTAAGTGCGAATACAGGTTCCCACAATATCTGTAGCTAAAAAGATGGGCAGTCTCATTATTCTCAGAACTGTTACGCTTTGTTTGTAAATAAGCTGGGGGGAACACACACACACACACACACACACACACACACACACACGGCAAATATTAAGTGCAGAAATACACAACATGAAGACATCAACACAGACAAAAATCCAGGGAGGGGGTCAGGATCCCAGAGGACGACGCTCACACGCTCACACACACACACACACACACACACACACACACACGGCAAACCCTGGGGTAGTCTGTTTGCAAAGCTGTACTTTTTCGTGGAAAACAAGTGTGCTTCTGTTACCTATTTTTTCTACTTCCCAGTGGGGGAGAGAAAGTCAAAACGCATGTCACCCAATCATTTTTCAGGAAAAGCACAGAAGGAGCATACAGCCAGCAAAACTGACAAGTACAAAATCCATCAGGCATCCTGCAGGAATGTGTGCAGTCAGCTCCCGGGAAGGACGGCTCCCTGAATTCTTGGGCTGGATTTGGTGAGCACTAAAAGGAACTGAATTCGTTACACGCTGGTAGAAGTGTTTTTCAATGGCTGCAACGGTTGGTCAGTCAACCTAACTTACGTAAGTTTACAACCGAAAAAAAAAAAAAATTCCACAATGGAAATATAGCAGGTCGATACAGCCGGGGGCGGCTAGGAAAGGAGGAAAAGTGAAAGGTGAGATTATGTGAGACTATTAAGTGTCTGGAATATAAAGTCGGCGGGAGGGGAAGGGGAAGTCGCTTGTGAGCCTTTAGGGAAGTATTCGGGGTGCGGTGGACCCCCGAGAGGAGGATGCCCAAGACGGCGCACCTGATGGGGATGGTAACCTCCAGCCTGCTCGCGCCCGCACTCCTTCCCCTCCTGTATCAGATGCGGCGGGGGCCCAGGACCCCGGGGGTGAGGGCTGTTGACCACGGAGCCCGCCCGGGCCGGGGCTTTCAGCGGCCGCAGGTCCCCGCCCCTCGCCCCAGCGCCAGGGTCACGGGGCGCGGGGCTCGGGTAAGGGCGTCGCGCAGTCCCCGGAGCCGTCCCTCGGGGCGCGGGCGTCCCGCCGCAGCTCCCCTACCGCCTCGCCCCCGCCCGCCCCGGAGCGCACCCTTCCCCGCCAAGACCTCCAATCGGCTGCGCGGCCGCCGCGGGGATCGGGACCCGCCGGGGACGCCTGGGCCCCGAGCCTGCCTCAGTGTCCCGCTCCCTTACCTTGCTCGCCGGCGGGAGCGGACGAGGAGGCTCCGCGGCGGCTCGCGGGCGGCTGCTCGCTCCGGGCGAGCTTGGGAGCCGACGAAGGCAGCCCGCGGCCGGCGTCAGCCTGCCCGCCCCACACCGCTGCCCCGGGGCCCGCCGCCCCAGTCACTAAGGCCGGCCCGCGGCCGGACACTGGCGGAGCGGAGGAGGAGCGGGCCCGGCTGCGCGGCGCCGGCGTCAACGTGCCCGACGTCGGGCGCGTCGGCGCGAGCGTCAGCACTGCCCCGGGGGCGGGGCCCGAGGAGCATCGCCGCCCGAGTGCGCAAGTGCCGTCTCCTCAGGAGGGGGCGGCCGGCGGCTTCAGGGCGCTGATTGGCTGAGCGCGACGGGAGCCCCGCCCCCCATTCCCCGCCCAGGTTGGCGGGGGTGTCCCTGGGATGAGCCACAGGTGGGCGCTCAGGTGCTCCCCGGGGCAGCGTCTTCCTCGGGGCGTCCCCAGTCTCCGCCCACAGCTGCAGGGACACCTAAGGCCTTTGCCGAGCGTCGGTCCGCCGCACCTCGGGGTCTGAGCCGGACCAGTCCGGCATGTCAGGTCCCTCCCGAGCTGGAGGCGCTGGATTCGCATCTTGCGGCGGAGCGAGCCAAGGCTTCAGCCCCCGCCTAGGGCCGCGACCGCGCCGTCCGCGTCGCCCCAGACTCTCCCGGGGCCTGATCTGGGTTCAGAAGGACGCGCCTCCTGCCAGGACCCACTTACGGAGCGCTACCTGCCGCACCTGGGGACGCCCCGGCGCAGCGTCCAGCGGGCAGACTTTGCCGCTGTGGTTTCACACCGCAGCGAGGGTCCGGTGGGTCCGGGCGACTCGGGAAACACGCTTGGGCTTCAGCGCCTCCGATGTGGGATGGGAAAATGATGGAGACCTACCTGCCAGGCTGCTCTAAGACATGAATCAGATGCAAAGAGCGACTAGCTGAGAAGCTGGCGGGCGGCACTGCGCGAGTCTTGGTCGTTTCATCTTTTCCGCGAGCATTTTTAAACACCTACCATGGGCCAGGTCCTGTGCTCGAGGTTGCAGATACGGAGATGAATAGAGACACCGCTAATAAATTTAGTAAATTAAAGCGGATGCTCTCCCGATCTTCCCAGGATTTGACTCGAGCGCAGCTCTTCACGAACCAACATGTCAGGAGACCATCGCCGGTCTCCACTGACCACTGCTGTTGGTGTGAGGCAGCCAAGAGCCCCTCAGAAAGAATCAAGTCTGAGAACAGGCAGCATAGGGGCTAGGAGAGGGAAACTTGAACCCGTCCAAGGTGAATTCCTTGATTCCACCTTGTGAATGCACGGAGAACAAGCACTGCCTCCGACGGACTTTCTCACCTACCAGGGTCTGGTACACCTGCCATTAATTTATTCGTTCATTCAATAAATATTTATTGACTGACTACATGTAAACATGAATTTGTACTGTTTGCCCCTAGTTTCTTGCTATTTTAAACGTGTAATGGCCAGGTGAGGCCAGGTGCAGTGGCTCACACCTGTAATCCCAGCACTTTGAGAGGCCTAGGCAGGTGGATCACAAGGTCAAGAGTTCAAAACCAGCCTGGCCAACATGATGAAGCTCCATCCCTATGAAAAATACAAAAAATTAGCCAGGTGTGGTGGTGGGCATCTGTAATCCCAGCTACTCAGGAGGCTGAGGTGGAAGAATCACTTGAACCTGGGAGGCCGAGGTTGCAGTGAGCCAAGATCTTACCCCCCCCCCCCGCACTCCAGCCTGAGGCAAGGTGCAGTGGCTCACGTCTGGTAATCCCAGCACTTTGGGAGGCCAACGTGGGAAGATTGCTTGAGCCTGGGCGATACAGGGAGGCCTGTCTCTATACAAAAAATTAAAGCTTAGTACAGCGTGGTGAGCCAAGGCTGAGGTGGAAGGAACACTTGAGCCTGAGAGGTGGAGGCTGCAGTGAGCTGAGATTGTGCCACTGCACTCTGGCCTGGGTGGCAAAGCGACACCCTGTCTCAAAAATAAAAAATAAAATTGTAAAGATGATCACTTAGATGACGCATTCTGCAAGTACCCTGTACTGTACTCCAGCCTAGGTGACCGAGTGAGACCCTGTCTCAAAAAAAAAAAAGGTACCTCTCCACACACCAGCCATTCTCACGACTCCCGCGTTCCCCTGAACCACTGTTTGAAACCAGCAAATTCCCAGCTCTCCTTAGGGGTACCTGCTTAATGTATCCAGCTTATGTTTGCACCATGCTCATAAAGTGTTTCCTAAGAAATCAGCACAAGGTCAGAATTTAGTTCAGCAGGGTAGAATGCTGGTTCATTTCATAAACGTTTGTGGAGGGTGTATGAGCCAAACATGGCTTAGGTTTTGGGAGCGCAGAGCTGAGACATGACTTCAAGTCCGAGTTCACAGTCTGGAGGAGAGAAGAGAAACAGACTATTGCAACGTCTGTCCCATAAACAGTGTATGACTTGCTGCTGTGGAATCACGGAATGGAGGAGCCCACTCTCCAGCTGGCATCATGGGGGCTTCATAGAGGAGGCAATATCCACGCTGGGTCTTGAATGATGTGAGATTTTTTCCAGCAGAGGAGGGAGACACCCATTTGGTATAGCTACAGGAAAACGAGAATTCCAAATTCCATTCCTTTCCTTTCCCCTCCCTCCCTCCTCACCTCCCTCTTTCCTTCCTTCTTTCTTTTTCTCTTTTTTTTTTTTTTTTGAGACAGGGTCTCACTCGGTCACCTAGGCTGGAGTATAGTGGTTCGAACATGGTTCACTGCAGCCTCTGCCACCCAGGCCAATCAAACCCCTCACCTCAGCAGCCCCCTACCCCCACCCCCTGCCACAGACCACCATGTCTAGCTAATTATTTTGTATTTTTGGTAGAAACCAGGTTTCACCCTGTTGCCCAGGATGGTCTCAAACTCCTGGGCTCAAGCAATCCACCCACCTCAGCCTCCCAAAGTGCTGGATTACAGGCATGAGCCACCTCACAAGGCCCTCATTCATTTTAATTCATTTATTTCATTCCCCCAGATTGCAAAATCAGTAAGAGGAAATGGTAAACAACGTAAATGGCCAAGAAAACAAGATCAGTGAAATTGTTGCACTTCCAAATGACAGAAAACTTGGGGATATTCACAGCCTTTTTTTTTTTTTTTTTTTTTTT
>NW_016107878.1:342255-346405 GCF_001604975.1 Cebus imitator | reverse complement strand
TTTTTAGTAGAGACAGGTTTTCACCATGTTGGACAGGCTGGTTTTGAACTCCTGACCCAAGGTGATCTGCCTGCCTCAGCCTCCCAAAGTGCTAGGATTACAGATGTGAGCCACTGCACTGGCCCACAGTCGTATTTAAATAATTATCTATATCGTGATTGCAGTGGTAGTTATATTACTGTACATGTTTTTCAAAGAACTGTACATTAATATGTACAGTATGCCTTAATTTTTATACATTTAAAAACTTTTTTAAAAAAGCAAATTTAAATGAGTATACATAATGTGAATCCCAATTTGAAAAAGAAAAGACTGTGTTTACATTAAGAATGTATTGGCCGGGCACGGTGGCTCACACCTATAATCCCAGCACTTTGGGAGGCCGAGGCAGGTGGATCACGAGGTCAAGAGATCGAGACCATCCCGGTCAACATGGTGAAACCCCGTCTCTACTAAAAATACAAAAATTAGCTGGGGATGGTGGCGCGTGCCTGTAGTCCCAGCTACTCGGGAGGCTGAGGCAGGAGAATTGCTTGAACCCAGGAGGTGGAGGTTGCGGTTAGCCGAGATCGCGCCATTGCACTCCAGCCTGGGTAACATGAGTGAAACTCCGTCTCAAAAAAACAGAAACAAAAACAAAACAAACAAAAAAGAAGGTATTATGTAAAATTTATCTTGTATATGAATAACTCTAGAATGTTAATTGAGGTGATAAATTTTTAATAAAATGAGTTTTATATGAAATGAAATATTTTTGAAAGAAATTTTACGTTTCAAATTATAAAAGAAAAACACATATGTCTACATATGAAAATATTGTTGCTGTATTCGATTAGTTTTTTTATCTTTCCCCACTTCCCTCGTGTATATGTGTGTGTACCTTCCTGGAAGGAGACGCATCAGAATGTTAGCAGTGGTTATCTTTGAGTGGGAATGTGGTTGGAGGGTGCATTCCTTCATTTTGCTAATCTTCATTTTCCAAATACTTTATCATGAATGTGCGTCATTATTATAATCATTAGGAAAGCCTCCAATATATCTTCATTAAGATTAAATCTGGATGAGAGAGAAGCATGGGGCATTGCTTTCAGGAAGCTAACAGGACGTTTAGATATAGTTACTCACACCACCCAACTGAACGACTTCCCAGAAGCATTTATCTGGAAAACATTATCTGGGTGGCATGCTTTCTGTCACCCAAGGCTCTGTCAGGAAAACAGTGAAGACAAAAAATGTTTTCACACCATTTCTGTTAAAGGCTTGATAAAGAAAATATGGCAGTAGGAGTGAAAAGGGAGCAGAGAGTGTATCACCGTACCTGGGGTTTCATTTTGCAACGTGGCTGCCGCGGAGCCTGCCCGCCGCTGTCTAGAGGTGCCTGGATGATGCCATTTGTGGTCAGCCATGAGCATCACCCAGGACAGCACTCTAGAGATGCAAGCAGCCCACGAAGGAGGTTCCTGCGGGGATGAGGGTGTGGCCCGACCTCAATCATAGAGATCAGGATGTGCCCAGATCTACCTAGAACATGCAAAGCCACCGAATGAATGGGTGCGGTGACAACACAGTTCAGGGGAAGGTCTGACCTGGAGGATCCCCAGGGTGGTGGATGGTGGAGGATGTGTCCCTTCCTTCAAGAGGAGGAAGCTGAAACCCAGAGATGCAAAGCAGATTGGCCCACAGATACTCAGACAGCTTGGGGCAGAGCTGGAAGTGAAGCCTCGACTGAACCCAGGGTTCTGGATTCCCTGTCCTCTCCCCACGCGGTCATCACGGAGTGGCCTCTTTAAGGAATAACTGAAGAGTAAACATTTTATCAGTTGGTCTGCAGTGCGGCCCAAATAATCCAGTTCCCAGGGCCAAGAGCTACCTTTTACTTATTCATCATTTCATTCTATTTTTTTTTTTTTTTTTTTTTGAGACAAAGTCTCACTCTGTCGCCCAGGCTGGAGTACAGTGGTGTGATCTCAGCTCACTGCAACCTCCGCCTCCCAGGTTCAAGCAATTCTCCTGCCTCAGCCTCCTGAGTAGCTGAGATTACAGGTGTGTACCACCATGCCTGGCTAATTTTTGTGTTTTTAGTAGGGACGAGGTTTCACCATATTGGTCAGGCTGGTCTCGAACTCCTGACCTCAGGTGATCTGTCCACCTTGGCCTCCCAAAGTGCTGGGATTACAAGCGTAAGCCACCACGCCCAGTCGTCATTTCATTCTTAAAATAATTCTCCACATGGCTATGCCTATTTCTTTCCATTTTGCAGATGAGGAAACTGAGGCCCTAGTGGCCACTAAGCTGGGGAGATCATTGGCCTGAGTGTTCTGGTTTCTATGGCAGTTCTAAGCCTCATGGTAAGCCAATTAATTAAAAATTGGTCCATCGGGCCGGGCGTGGTGGCTCACAACTGTAATCCCAGCACTTTGGGAGGCCAAGGCAGGCGGATTACCTGAGGTTGGGAGTTCAAGACCGGCCTGACCAAAATGGAGAAACCCCATCTCTACTAAAAATACAAAATTAGCTGGGCATGGTGGGGCATGCCTGTAATCCTAGCTACTCAGGAGACTGAGGCAGGAGAATCTCTTGAACCTGGGAGGCGGAGGTTGCAGTGAGCTGAGATTGCGCCATTGCACTCCAGCCTGGGCAACAAAAGCAAAATTCCATTAAAAAAAAAATTGGTCCATGAATGACTATGTGAGGAGCTTGGTTTGTTCAGATCAGTCCAAAGAGTACAGACACCTCTGGATGGAGTGATAAAATCACAGAGCATTTTACAAAAAACCCTTTATCCATATAACTCCACAAATCCCTGCACAGATCCTCACAAGTACATCCTACATCCTTCTTTTTTTTTTCAAGACAGAGTCTCGCACTGTCACCTGGGCTGGAGTGCAGTGGTACCATCTTGGCTCACTGCAACCTCCACCTCCCAGGTTCAAGTGATTCTTCTGCCTCAGCCTCCCCAGAAGCTGGGATTTATAGGTGCCTGCCACCATGCCTGGCTAATTTTTTGTGTTTTTAGTAGAGATGGGGTTTCACTATGTTTGTCAGGCTGCTCTCAAACTCCTGACCTCGTGATCCACTCGCCTCGGCCTCCCAAAGTGCTGGGATTACAGGTGTGAGCCACCACAGCCGGCCTCCTACATCCTTTTACAGATGAAAATACTGAGACCCAGAGAGATTAAATAACATATCCTACACCCCACAGTTTATGATTTGGTAGAAACAGTGACTTGAGCCCAAAACTCTCTGGCTCCAAAGCCAACCTTCTTGCTGCTACATCAAAAGATACCTCTAGGCCCTCAAAGCGGGGTCAAACCCTTCCACCAGGTATGAGACACCAAGGTGCCAAGCCCTGGTCTATGAATCTGTCTCCCTGATCGATCTTGTCTCCATTGCCCCTATCCCAACACCAGGTACAGGTACAGCGAAAACTCTTTGGACATCTCACAGCCTCCTGCGTGGACATGAAGACCTTTGTCTCATTCATAATATAATGCATATGTCTAATTATATTTCAAAAGGAAGTCAAGCATTTTGCAACTTTCTTCTCTTGACAACCTCATTGTGTTCATCAAACAGAGCCACCTAATAAAAATGTCCCACTAATGCCGGGCACGGTGGCTCACGCCTGTAATCCCGGCACTTTGGGAGGCGGAGGTGGGCAAATCAAGAGGTCAAGAGATTGAGACCATCCTGGCTAACATGGTGAAACCCTGTCTCTATTAAAAAAAGCAAAATTAGCTGGGTTTGGTGGCACGTGCCTGTAGTCCCAGCTACTCAGGAGGCTGAGGCAGGAGAATGGCTTGAACCTGGGAGCAAGGTTGCCGTGAGTTGAGATCACGCCACTGTACTCCAGTCTGGGCAACAGAGTGAAACTCCAGGTCAAAAAAAAAAAGGCCTGGCCGGGTGCAGTGGCTCAAGCCTGTAATCCCAGCGTTTGGGAGGCCGAGGCGGGTGGATCACGAGGTCAAGAGATCGAGACCATCCTGGTCAACGTGGTGAAACCCCGTCTCTACCAAAAATACAAAAAATTAGCTGAGTATGGTGGTGCGTGCCTGTAATCCCAGCAACTCGGGAGGCTGAGGCAGGAGAATTGCCTGAACCCGGGAGGCGGAGGTTGCGGTGAGCCGAGATCGCGCCATTGCACTCCAGC
>NW_016107878.1:340943-342210 GCF_001604975.1 Cebus imitator | reverse complement strand
AAAAAAAAAAAAAAAAAAAAAGGCCTGCTATAATAGGGAGAAGGGCCCAGGCAGAGGTAGTGTACCTCTCAGAGGCCTCAGCTGCACTCCCCGCTCTTTACCTTGTCCTGGGACAAGATGCTAACCTCTACAAAGCTTCAATCTCCTCATCTGTCAAATGGGGATAATAGCACCCACAGACCAACCTGCAATATTCATGTGAGACTACTTTTTTTTTTTTTTTTTGAGGAGTCTCACACTGTCGCCCAGGCTGTAGTGCAGTGGCACCATCTCGGCTCACTGCGATCTCCACCTCCTGGGTTCAAGCAATTCTCCTGCCTCAGCCTCCAGAGTAGCTGGCACTACAGGCACGCGCCACCAGGCCCAGCTAATTTTTTTGTATTTTTAATAGACACAGGGTTTCACCATGTTGGCCAGGATGGTCTCGATCTCCTGACCTCGTGAACCACCCGCCTCAGCCTCCCGAAGTGCTGGGATGACAAACATAAGCCACCGCACCCGGCCCATTGTGAGACTCTTACGGCTGGAAATGAGAGCCCCCAGCTGTGGAGCCCCCCAGCTGGCCGCCTGCCTGGTCACCATGCCCTCTTTGAAGACATTTCTGCACAGTGGGTGTGGACACGGACTCTGGAGCCGGGTAGCTTGGATCAGGTTTGGCTCTGCTTCTTTGCTGTCGTTGTTTACTCCTAGGTGAGCCTCTTGGCCTCTTGACCAAACATGGTGGCACCATGTGACAGGAGGTCGTGAGGGCCGAGCTGGGAAACGCCACAGGAACAATATTATCGCTGCTGAAAGCACTTTATATTTGGGCCATGCCCATCCCCTCAGCGTACATTAGGCTTGGACCAACTCCAGTAGCATCCTCTTCCCTTTTGCCCCTGATAAGCTAGAGGTGGGCCTGGGGTCCCGTTCTCATCCATGACACACAAGGGAAAGTGTGCAGAGACTCCTGGGACTTCCCCCTCTGATGAACGAGAGAGCAGAAGAAAGCCTCATGGCCTCTGCCCTTGAGGACTGGGGCTGGGGGCTATGGCAGCTGCTGTGAGACCACAGGAAAGATTCTGCCCATGGTGCTTCCAGAAAATTCCTTCCCACCATCTCACAGGAAATCGGTCCCTTTCCGAATCCTGAATAATAAGAAAAATCAGTCAATAAGGCTGGGTGCATTGGCTCACCCCTGTAAAATCCTAGCACTTTGGGAGGCTGAGGTGAGTGGATCACCTGAGGTCAGGAGTTTGCGACCAGCCTGGCCAACATGGTGAAACCC
>NW_016107878.1:336924-339487 GCF_001604975.1 Cebus imitator | reverse complement strand
AAAAAAAAAAAAAAAAGGAGAAAGCTAGAGCAGGAAGCGCTGACACATGGAGCTGAAGGTGAAGGTCAACATCCCTGGAACCGGGACAGAAGTGTGTGGGAGAGAACCAGTCCATCTTGCCTGTGGCTGTGCCCTGTTGTGTATGCCTGCCCTGGGCCCTGCCTCTGCCAAACGGTGAGCTATTCTCGAAAATAAACGTTGTTGAGTTTACACACATGCTATACTTTTTTTTTTTTTGAAACGGAGTCTCGCTCTTGTTACCCAGGCTGGAGTGCAATGGCGCGATTTCGGCTCACCGCAACCTCCGTCTCCTGGGTTCAGGCAATTCTCCAGCCTCAGCCTCCTGAGTAGCTGGGATTACAGGCACGTGCCACCATGTCCAGCTAATTTTTTGTATGTATTTTTAGTAGAGACGGGGTTTCACCGTGTTGACCAGGATGGTCTCGATCTCTTGACCTCGTGATCCACCCGCCTCGGCCTCCCAAAGTGCTGGGATTATAGGCTTGAGCCACCGTGCCCGGCACACATGCTATACTTTAACCAAATCCTATGAGTGGTATCCTAAGAAATAAGCAATAAGTCCTCAAACCCGCAACGTCGAGGTGTGATTCTGTATATCAGCGCTGTTAACCTTGCTGACAGATCTCAAAGGCTCACGTTACTTGAATCCTACCTGATGTGTTTGCTGGCATTTTCCAGAGTCTGAGTATTCACTGTGGGCTATAGTTTTTTTGTGAAGCAGATGAAATAGTTTCACCATTAAAGAAGTAATCTGGGCTGGGTGCGATGGCTCATGCCTGTAATTCCAGCACTTTGGGAGGCCAAGGTGGGCAGATGGCTTGGGCCCAGGAGTTCGACACCAGCCTGAACAACATGGTGAAACCCCATCTCTACTAAAAATACAAAAAATTAACTGGGTGTGGTGGGTGCACGCCTATCATCCCAACTCCTCAGGAGGCCAAGGTGGGAGGATCACAGGAATCTAGGAGGTTGTGTCTGCAGTGAGCGGTGACACTCCAGCCTGGGTGACAGAGTGAGATCCTGTCTCATAAAAAAAAAAAAAATTAAATTAAATTAAGGCCGGAAGCAGTGGCTCACGCCTGTAATCCCAGCACTTTGAGAGGCTGAGGCAGGCAAATCACCTGAGATCATGAGTTTGTGACCAGCCTGACCAACATGGAGAAATGCTGTCTCTACTAAAAATACAAAAGTAGCCAGGCGTGGTGGTGCATGCATCTAATCCCAGCTACCTGGGAGGCTGAGGCAGGAGAATTGCTTGAACCCGGAAGGCAGAGGTTGCAGTGAACCAAGATTTCGCCATTGCACTCCGGCCTGGGCAACAAGAGCAAAACTCCGTCTCAAAAAAAAAAAAAAAAAATTAGAAAAGTAACATTACAGACAAACCTCAAAGGCAGTACGCTCAATGAAGTAAGTCAGACACAAAGGATAAACGCTGTGATTTTACTTCTCTGAGGCTCCTAGAGTAGTCAAATCCATAAAGACAGACAGTAGGGTGGTGGGTGCCAGGGGCTGGGGGAAGGGAAACAGGGAGTCAGCATTTAATGAGCACAGAGATCCCGTTTTGCAAGATGAAAAAATCTGGAGCTGGATGGTGGTGATGGTTGCACAACACTGTGAAAGTATCTAACGCCACAGAACTTCGCACTTAAAAATGGCTCAGACGGGAAATTTTGTGTTATGTGTTTTTTACCACAAAATGAAAAATAAAAAATCAGCTGGGCATGGTGGCTCACGACTGTAATCCCAGCACTTTCGGAGGCCGTGGCGCACGGATCACGAGGTCAAGAAATCAAGACCAGCTTGGCCAACATGGTGAAACCCTGTCTCTACTAAAGATACAAAAGTTGCCAGGTGCGGTGGCTCACGCCTGTAATCCCAGCACTTTGGGAGGCCGAGTAGGGTGGATCACGAGGTCAAGAGATCGAGACCATGCTGGTCAACATGGTGAAACCCTGTCTCTACTAAAAATACAAAAATTAGCCGGGCATGGTGGCGCATGCCTGTAGTCCCAGCTACTCGGGAGGCTGAGGCAGGTGAATCACTTGAACCCAGGAGGCGGAGGTTGCGGCGAGCTGAGATCGTTACTGCACTCCAGCCTGGGTAACAAGAGCGAAACTCCGTATCAAAATAAATAAATAAATAAATAAAAATAAAATAAAAAATAAAAATACAAAAGTTAGCCTTGCGTGGTGGCATGCGCTTGTAGTCCCAGTTACTCAGGAGGCTGAGGTAGGAGAATTGCTTGAACCCAGGAGGGGGAAGTTGCAGTGAGCCAAGATCACACCACCGCACTCCAGCCTGGCAACAGAGTGAGACTCTGGCTCAAAAAAAATATTAAAAATGAAAAGCATTGACAACAAAAGCCAAAATAGACAAATGGGACCTAATCAAACTGCACAGCAAAAGAAACAGTCATTAGAGTGAATCAGCAACCAACAGAATGGGAAAAAATTTTTGCAGTTTACCCATCTGACAAAGGGCTGATATCCAGAATTTACAAAGAACTAAAACAGATTTACAAGAAAAAAACAAACAAGCCCAT
>NW_016107878.1:327655-335804 GCF_001604975.1 Cebus imitator | reverse complement strand
GAAATAAAAAAAAAAAAAAAATTTTAAAATGAAGGCCAGGTGTGGTGGCTCACACTTGAAATCTCAGCACTTTGGGAGGTTGAGGTCAGGGGATCATTTGAGATCAGGAGTTCAAGACCAGCCTGGCCAACATGGCCAAACTCCTTTACCACTAAAAATACAAAAATTAGCTGGGCGTGGTGTTGCACGCCTGTATCCCAGCTACTCGGGAGGCCAAGTCAAGAGAATTGCTTGAACCTGAGAGGCAAAGGTTACAGTGAGCCTAGGTCATTCCACTGCACTCCCGTGTGGGCAACAGAGCAAGACTCCATCTCAAAAAATAAAATAAAATAAAATATGAGGCCAGACATAGTGGCTCACTCCTGTCATCCCAGCACTTTGGGAGGCTAAGGCAAGCAGATCACTTGAGGTCAGGAGTTCAAGACTAGCCTGGCTAATATGGTGAAACCTCATCTCTACTAAAAATACAAAAATTAGCCAGGTGTAGTGGCGAGTGTCTGTAATCCCAGCTACTAGGGAGCCTGACGAAGGAGAATTACTTGAACCCAGGAGGTGGAGGTTGCAGTGAGCGGAGATCGCGCCACTGCACTCCAGCCTGGGTGACAGAGGGAGACTGCATCTCAAAAAAAGGGCTGAGGGTGGTGGCATGTGCTTATAGTCCAAGCTACTCTAGAGGCTGAGGTGGGAGGATCACTTGAGCCTGGGAGTCTGAGGCTGCAGTGATCTGTGATTGTACCACTGCCCTCCAGCCTGGGCGTCAGAGCAAGACCTTGTCTTAAACAAACAAGCAAACAACCCTATACTCTTTCTATTGCCCAACTTGAGGGTGCTTTTGGGCACAGTCCTAAGACATTTTCCACAACTGAAATATTTATGATGAAACAAAGATTAAGATTATGAGATACGACAGTTAAGCTTTTAAAGGTTGGAATTTCTGGAATTATTCGAAGATGTTTAAAATCACTTTAATTTGGCACTTATTCTTTACTAATATTCTTTTAATGTTTTCTATTATAAAACGTCTATATCAGATGGAGATTTTTAAGGTCTTTTTTTTTTTTTTAGATGGGGTTTCACCATGATGGCCAGGCTGGTCTTGAACTACTGACCTCAGGTGATCCACCCACCTCGGCCTCCCAAAGTGCTAGGATTATAGGCGTGAGCCACCGTGCCCAGCCGGATTTCACTCTTTCACCCAGGCTGGAGTGAAGTGGTGCCATCTTGGCTCACTGCGACCTCCGCCCCTCCCCCTCCAAGTTCAAGTGATTCTCTTGCCTTAGCCTTCAGAGTAGCTGGGAGTAGAGGCGCCCGCTACCACGCCTGGCTAATTTTTATATTTTTAGTAGAGATGCAGTTTCGCCATGTTGACCAGGCTGGTCTTGAACTCCTGACCTCAGGTGATCCACCCACCTTGGCCTCCCAAAGTGCTAGGATTATAGGCATAAGCCACCAAGCCCGGCCTCTTTTTTCTTTTTTAAATGTCTTTTCACTTTTTTTTTTTTTTTTGAGATGGCTCACCCTGTTGACCAGGCTGGAGTAGAGTGGCATGATTTCAACCTACTGTGGCCTTGATCTCCTGGACTCAAAGGGTCCTCCTGCGATGTGCTAGCACTCAACCTCCTGAGTGCTAAGACTAACAGCATGTGCCACAGGGCTGGGCTTATTTTTTTACTTTTTGTAGAGATGGGGATCTCCCTGTGTTGCCCAGGCTGGTCTTGAACTTCTGGGCTCAAGGGATCTTCCTACCTTGGCCTCCCTAAGCACTGGCATTACAGGCGTGAGCCACCACGCCTGGCCAGCGAAACTTGTTAAAATTACTCTTTTTTTATAGAGGATGTGACAACGGTTAGATGCTGCAATTGTGTTCTTTTCATTCATTCATCCAGCAGACATTCTGGTGTGGAGCCACTGTGTGCCAGGCACAGGGCCAGGCGCTGACAGTAGGCAAGAAATAAAGACTTCAGAACCCGTAGCCTCAGCAGCCGCACAGATGAAGAAGCGAAAGGTTGGCATCTGGTTTGAAAAGCGGTGTGCGCTTCGGGTAGTGACGGCTCTTTAAAAGGGTGCGTGCTAATTGGATCTGCTAAATGGAGGGGCACAGTTGAGCTTGCCCTGCGGCTGTGAGCTCCGCTCAGTCTCCTAAGAAGGGAGGCCCTCCAGCTCCTCCCATCGTGTGGGAAACGCTACGAGCTTCTCCCAAAAGAAGCCAGAGAGAGGCAGACAGACTCACTGGGTACTAGCCACAGATGGGTGGCTTAAACAGATGATCCTCACACATTCTGGGGGCTGAAGTCTGCGCTCATGGTGTGGAAAGGTCGGCTCCTCTCTCCCTGGATGGCCGACTGCTCCTTGTGCCCTCACATGGCCATCCCTCTGTGTGCGTCTGTGTCCTAATCTCCTCTTCTGATAAGGACACCTGCCCTATGGGATTAACACCCACCCTAACAGACTCATTTGAATTTAATCACCGCTGTAAAGACCCGATTTCTAAATACAGTCGATTTCCAGGGTACTGGGGGTTAGGACTTCAACCTCAGAAGTGGAGGAAGTGGGGGCTCTGTGCGGGCCATACCAGCCCGCCTCGACAGTGCCCTTGGCCAACTCTGGTACAGACGCATGGGACTCCTCCTCCACCTTCAGCGTCAGCGCCTGGACACCACATTTCCATTTTCCAGACGAGGCAGCTCACAAGGCTAAGGCAGAACCGCCAGGGACGAGACTCAAAAATCCCTGGGTACATTTTACCCTATTGAGAGCCTCATTTTAAAAATGAAACTGAGAAAATAAAAAAAGAAGAAAAGAAAAAAAAAAATGAAACTGAGGAAGCCGGGCACGGTGACTCATGTCTGTAATCCCAGCACTTCTGAAGGCCGAGGTGGGTGGATCACCTGAGGTCAGGAGTTCAAGACCAGCCTGGCCAACATGGTGAAACCCCATCTCTACTGAAAATAAAAAAAATTAGCTGGGCGTGGTCGCACGCGCCTGTAGTCCTAGCTACTCGGGAGACTGAGGCACGAGAATTGCTGAAGCCTGGGAGGCAGAGGCAGCAGTGAGCCAAGATCGTGCCACTTCACTCGAGCCTGGGCAACAGAGCAAGATTCCATCTCAAAATAAATAAATAAATAAAAATGAAACTGAGAACACACCAGCTGGGAGTAGATTCTTAGGCTAAATAACCCCCAACACACACACACACACTTTTTCAATTTGAGAGCAGTCACTGTTTATTAACTGACCGGATTACAAAAATCATCATGCAGACACCTTAGTTCACTCTTCTGATAGGCCTGTTGATCTGCTCTTCCCTGCTGACAGCAGCTCCACTTCTGCGACCTAGATGGGCTTTTTCTTCACTCCACCTCGTGGAGAGGATAATTTGAAGGGCCATGGGAGGTTACTTGCTTCTTTCTGTTGTATTTTTATTTTTGAGACAGAGTCTTGCTCTGTTGCCCAGGCTGAAGTGCAGTGGTGAAATCTCGGCTCACTGCAACCTCCGCCTCCCAGGTTCAAGCAATTCTCCTGCCTCAGCCTCCTGAGTAGCTAGAAATACAGGCATGCACCACCACAGCTGGCTAATTTTTATACTTTTAGTTAGAGACAGGGCTTCACCATATTGGCCAGGCTGGTCTTGAACACCTGACCTCAGATGATCCACCCGCCTTGGCCTCCCAAAGTGCTGGGATTACAGGCGTGAACCACAGGGCGTAGCCTTTACTTGCTTCTTTGGAGCATTTTCCTGTGATACAGATCTCATGAATCAGATCCTCCATGCAGATGATGCCGTATTGACCAAGAGACCAAGTAATGAAAGAGTTACCTGTCAGGGTAAATCCCTATTTTCACATGACATTTTTCACTGCCATGCCTTAAAGAATATTGGAGAGTCATTCCCTTACATTATGCGTCATTTTTGTTGTTGTTTTGAGACAGAGTTTTGCTCGGTCACCCAGGCTGTTGTGTAGTGGCCCAATCATGGCTCACTGCAGCCTTGATCTCCTGGGCTCAGGCAATCCTCCCACCTCAGCCTCCCGAGTAGCTGGGACCAGAGGCACATGCCACCCCACCAAGCTAATTTTTTTTTTTTTTTTTGAGACAAAGTCTCACTCCGTTGCCAGGCTGGAGTGCAGAGGCGCGATCTTGGCTCACTGCAACCTCCGCCTACCAGGTTCAAGCGATTCCCCTATCTCAGGGCGAATCCTGAGTAGCTGGGACTACAGACGCCTGTCACCACGCTCACCGGATTTTTTTTGTATTTTAGTAGAGATGGGGTTTCACCATGTTAGCCAGGATAGTCTCAAACCCCTGACCTTGTGATCCATCCACCTTGGCCTCCCAAAGTGCTGGGATTACAGGCATGAGCCACCTTGCCTGGCCAATTTCTGTATTTTTAGTAGAGACGGGGTTTCGCCATGTTGCCCAGGCTGGTCCCAAACTCCCGGGCTCAAGTGATCCACCCGTCTCGGCCTCCCAAAGTGCTGGGGTTACAGGCGTGAGCCATCGTGCGCAGCTGGAGCTGTGGGTTGTTAGCCACGGTTCGCTTTCACGCATAGCGGGTATCAGGTTCTTGATCCGGGCTGTCATCTTTCCCTCACCTTGTGTTCACACTGTGTTTGGGAAGGAAGCTGTGGTCTTCTTGCGACTTACACACCTTCACCCATCTGTGCTTTATGTTGCAGTAGGCTTAGGGTGGTTGGGTCTGTTCAAATGTGAAAAGTCCCCAGACGTAGGCCTAGCGCAGTGGTTCCTGCCTATAATCCCAGCGTTTTGGGAGGTGGAGGTGGGCAGATCACCTGAGGTCAGGAGTTTGAGACCAGCCTGGCCAACTTGTTAAAACCCCGTATCTACAAAAATACAAAAATTAGCCAGGCATGGTGGCAGGCACCTGTAATTCCAGCTGCTCCGGAGGCTGAAGTTGAATTGCTTGAACCCTGGAGGCAGAGATTGCAGTGAGCAGAGATCGTGCCATTGCACTCCAGCCTGGGTGGCAGAGTGACACTCCCATCTCAAAAAAGAAAAAAGTCCTAACATATCAAGGAAACATGTCCCATGAAGGGAGGCTTAGGAAACTGCCTTTCCCTGCAGCATCAGCCCCCTTCCCCCCACCCTCCTCATCTCCCCACCCTGCTCCCCACCACCCAGGACCCCACTGATGCCTCAGGCCCGGAAGCCTCTCCCTCTGCACTTTCGCCTCGCCCTGGGTTGGAGAAATGACTGCTCACAACTCGGCCAGGATGGATGGAGGACCTCGTTTTGTTCCTCTAGCCCAGCATTCTGAGAACCCGCTGGCTGTGATTCAGAACAAAGACGGAGAAATGAGGCCTGTTTCTTGGGGCCGTGGAGGTGGGGATTTTTTTTTTTTTCTTTTTAATTTGGATTGAAGTCTTTAGCTCTGAGTAACGGTTGGCTTGTGCCACAGAAGGCGGCACCTGTGAACACGGATGGAGCCGAGAAGGCCTGAGCCTCGGGTTTAGGAGCCGCTCCGAGAGGTGGAGCTGCAGGAAGGAGCCATGGAGCTCCTGGGGGTGTGGGGCCCGTGTGCAGCGTCTCAAGCAAGTGGCCAATACCACTCCCGAGATGGCTCCAACCAGGACACAAAAGGAACCCATGGTTGTGCCGGGAAGTGTTGTCACGGCAGATTTCCAAGAACTGATTCTTAAAGAGAAGCCAGGCAGGGCTCCCAGGCCTGGCTCTGCCAACACACAGACTGGCGCTCCTAATCCTCCTGGAGGAGCCTGACCCTGTTAGCGCATTGTCCTCGAGGGTTCCAGGCTTTTCACATGGGCGGAATGAACAAGTGTGGGAATCACAACAAGGATTCTTAAGCTGCTTCCCAACATGGTAAAGTTTTAGGGTTGATCCTTCCCACCGAAGACAAAGGCAGCCCTCACCCAAGCCTGAGCGCACAGGTGATAAGACTAGCCCAGAGGACTGATCACCTGACGTCGGGACTTCAAGACCAGCCTGACCAACACAGAGAAACCTCGCCTCTCCTAAAAATACAAAATCAGCTGGGTGTGGTGGCACATGCCTGTAATCCAAGCTACTTGGGAGGCCGAGGCCAGAGAATCACTTGAACCCAGGAGGTGGAGTGTTGGAAATAGGTGTTGGAAATAGATCCTTGGTGCTGCAAAGAAAAATCAGCCCTGAGACAAAGGATCTTTCAGCAACTTCCTGGGCTGCAGGAAGGGTACCCTCGATAGCCATCTTGCCACGAGAGTACAAAGAATAAAGGAACACGCTTATCCCTCACGCATTTGGGGTCGTCCTTACTGCTGTGTCTGATCTCCCTTGGCTGGAGCCAGTCCTCACAATCTAAACTAAAACCTGATTGGCTAATAACTTAAAACTTTTCTAAACAGGTAAAAGCAATGGAGAGCTGGGACATGCCTGTGAGCATGTCCAGCACAGATATCTTGGTGAAAGTACAAGGACATAGATTATACTACGTGCCTGTAAGCATGGCATGTCTAACAGCTACATAGGATAGGGCTTCACAAAGTTCTTAGCACACTTATTCTTTAACAAGAAAAAAAACTTTAAAGAGGAACATTTCTACTTCCCACACGAAGATTGTGGTGAGCCAAGATTGCGCCATTGCACTCCAGCCTGGGCAACAAGAGTGAAACTCCACCTCAAAAAAAAGAAAGAGAGAAAGAAAGAAAGAAAGAGAGAGAGAGAGAGAGAAAGAGAGAAAGAAAGAAAAAGAAAGAAAGAAAAAAAGAAAGAAAGAAAGAAAGAAAGAAAGAAAGAAAGAAAGAAAGAAAGAAAGAAAGAAAGAAAGAAAGAAAGAAAGGAAAGAAGGAAGGAAGGAAAGGGAAGGGAAGGGAGAGAGGGAGGGAGGGAAGGAGGGAGGGAGGGAGGGAAAGAAAAGAAAGAGCGAGCCCAGGGGTATGTGGTCGTATGTCCCTGTAATCCCTGCTACCCTGGAAACTGAGGCAGGAGAGTTGCTCGGGTGGAGGCTGCAGTGAGCCGAGACTGCACTACTGCACTCCATCCAGCCTGGTCAATAGTGGGAGACCCCATCTCAAAAAATAAAAAAAGAAATAGCCCAGGGCCAAAGTAGAGTGGCAGAGGGGCCCAAGGGCGGGGGTGGTGTGGGGCCAGGAGGCAGGACTCATCCTCACTGCGGGCGGGGCTGGAGAGGCAGTCTATCCATGAGCCTCCACCTGTGTGTCCACCTGTCTCGGTCTCCAACACCACGCAGGTGCTTGGCTGTAATTCTGGGGCAATTGCTGCCCACGGAGGCCTCCTAGCTGCCCAGCCAAGGTGTCCCGGCAGCTGTTTGCTTCATGTTCTCCACTCCATAGGCCAAGCAGGCTAAATCCACTTGAACTACAGGAGTTCTTTCCTCCTGTGCTGGCTGGACGCCTCACTGTGATGCAGCCCACCCTGTGGTCTCCTTTGGACCAGGCCAAGAAGGGTCCAGGTCACCCCTGCAGGACCTCGTTCATTTTGGTGGCGATGCTGTCTTGAGGGTCTACAGAGGAAGAACTGGGCTGGGCAGGATCTGGGGAGAAGGCGAGCCTTAAACACCAACGACACCCATGGATTCTTTCATTACTAGGTGAGATGTGCCCCACAGGACAAGGACAGGGTGCAACAAGAGCTGACCACAGCGGCTAACCATTCTGCAAGCTCTGAGCTAGTCTGACGGGGGAGGGCAGTGGGCAAGGGTGCTCTGTGATGGCAGCACAGGAGGGAAGACCCGGACCCCACACCACTCTCATTCTCAGCTGCATCCTGGCAAACTCGGGGCACAGCCCAGAGGCCCCTCTCCTCCACCCTACTGAGCAGCTGAGGGTAGGGGGCGGTTGGAGGGGGAATGAGATGTGGCCCCTGCCCTGAGACAGAGACAATACCACGAACATCCTCACACTATATGGGGCCTTAAAGTTTTGATCAAGGTAGTAGGTGAATAATGGCCCCCAAAAAGATATATTCGTGTCCCAACCCTTGGTACCTGTGAATATGACCTTGTGTACAACGAGGGTCTTTGGCCAGGTGGAGTGGCTCACTCCTGTAATCCTAGCACTTTGGGAGGCCAAGGTGGGTGGATCACCTGAGGTCAAGAGTTTGAGACCAGACTGGCCAATATGGTGAAACCCTGTCTTTATTAAAAATACAAAAAATTGCCGGGCACGGTGGCTCA
>NW_016107878.1:305926-326372 GCF_001604975.1 Cebus imitator | reverse complement strand
AAATGTATATCTTGACTTCTGTAAACCACTGAGGTAACAAACAGAATGACAAAAGTCCCCTAGACCTTGGAATGTCCGGAGACCCCCGCCCTTGTCTCCACCCAGGAGGTGAATCACAGAATCCCCAAGCCCTTGGAATATCCGAAACCTTTTCATCCCCATCCCTGCTCCTCACCCCCACTCCCAAGGTGATTTTTCGGGTATAAAAAGTCGTGGCACCCTCCTTTTGGCACCACAGGTTGGAGAGACGTGAGTCCTCTGTGGTTGCCGGCATAATAAATGACCCTGCAATCTGGCATACTTTTGTCTTGGTGTTAACTTTCTACGCTCCGGTCAAATACAACACCAGCAGCCCCCAGAAGCTGGGAAAAGCCTGGAACAGATGCGCCCTCAGAGCCTTGGAAGGAACCCACTCTGTAGACACCCTGACTTCAGACTTGCAGCCTCCAAAGCTGTGAGAGAATACACTTGTGTGTTTAAGCGACTCAGTCTGTGGTCATTTACTACAGCAGCCCCAGGAAATGAACACACCGTCTTCTTTTTTGCACAGGATCTTGCTCTGTTGCCCAGGTTGGGTGCAGTGGCACAATCATGGCTCACTGAAGCCTCGACTTCCCAGGCTCCAGTGATCCTCCCACCTCAGCCTTCCAAGTAGCCGGGACTTCAGGTGCACACCACCATGCCCGGCTCATTTTTGTATATTTTGTACAGCTGAGGTCTCACCATGTTGACCAGGCTGGTCTTGAACTCCTGAGCTCAAGCAGTCCTCCCACTTTAGCCTCCCAAAGTGCTGGGATTACAGGTGTGAACCACCGCAGCTGGCCAGGAAATGAACACACTCTTATACAACTTTATGTATTTCTACACTGAGTACTCCAGAGTAATATCCTACGTACATTATGAAGCTGTCAGGCCTCCACATGCAAACTCGGACCCAGAAAGTCTGGAGTCCTGCCTGCCTTGTCTGATCACCCCCAAACCCCCTTCGCCATTATCTCTGATTGCCCAGGAGCTTCCCCTCACCCCACCCAGCCATCTTAACTGTTATTATGATAATGTGAACACTCCTCACCCCACCCTGCAATCTTAACTACTCTGACGCCTTACCCCCGCTGCCACTGTAACTGAATTTACGGTAATGCATACTCCTTGCCCCTACCCCCACCACTGTAACTGATCTTACTCTGTAACACCTTTGCCCCCTCCCCGGGAGATTTGCCCTAACCTATAAAACCAACTCCTATCTCACCGCCCTTTGCTAACGCCATTTTCGGCCTCAGCCCACCTGCACCCAGGTGAATAACCAACCCTGTTGCTCACACAAAGCCTGTTTGAAGGGGTCTCTTCATTCGAAGCCTGCGTTTTTAACAGAAACCACAAAGCAGTTGGCAGAAAGCAAGAGGTGCACCGGCAAGGGGAAGATACAAGCACAATCCAGAGTTGTGCCGGGTACCTGGGGGCCGCGTGGCGGTGATGCGGCCGACAGGAGCAACGTGGCGCGTGGGCGTCCCTGTTAAGTGATCATTATTTGCATCTTGCAAAACATCACCTCTGTTGCTGCAAATGAATGAAATTGTTCATAATAAAAGGTTTTCCAAAAGGGGACAAGATTTGAGCCAGGCATGGAGTTGGCTTTCTGCATGTGCTGGCCTGTGGCTGAGGCAGCTCTCCAAACTTCTCCGAGCCTCAGTTTCCTCACTGAGCAAGGAGGGGCTGTGGTGGTCCCTCCTTTCAGCACTGGAGAGATCAGTACCCAGCCGGGTGGGCACATATGATCAGTCCCTGAGCACCCAAAGGAGGAGCTGCTCTCTACCGCGGCTCAACTCCTTTCCAGTAGGAGAGAAGAATGGCTTTCCCCCATATAACCCAATACCTTCTTATGACAAGCCTTATACCTTTGTGTGAATAACTTAAACCCAGAAGGGGCTGGAATGCACAGAAAGCTTCTGTCTCCCTCCCTGTGGGTGGCTGAAGAACAGCGTCTTTTTGCCTCTGGCCGATTCCTCACCATCTAATATGAACTCTGGGAACTGGAAGGTGAGAAGGGCTCTCGCTGCCCCCACACACTGGATGCTTCTCTTGCTGTGTTTTCTGTGAATGTTTCCACACAATTAGCCAGCATCTGCAGGACGGCACAGGCGGCTGTGAGGAGGCCCTCAGCCTTGGTTAATCCAGCCACCCTGGCGTGGAGAACACCTCCCCACTGCTCCTCAGGTTCCAACACACCTGGGTAAAGCGTGCCGTTCACGCTACTCTTACTGGCCTTCTCTGTGGCCCTCAGATCTGCCAGGCTGGTTCCTGGCCCAGGGCCTTTGCACCCATTGCTTTCCCTGCCCAGGACACTCCGGACCAGCCCTTCATGATGCTGAAGTCTTGCAGCCACTGAGCTCTCAGGCCATGAAGTTGCCTCTTCCAGGCGGTCGTCCTGCCAAGGAGCCCCGTCCTCTGGCTTGGCTGTTTTCTGTTTCCTGCACTCTTTGCTCACTGCTGGCCTCGGTCCCACTTGGGGAGGGAGAAGCCAGGAGCCTCAGGCATGAGGAGATGAGCCTGGGAAGGGGAGGAAACTGACCAGGTCGCCTGCCGATTCAACCAGGGCAAACCTGTGCTGTTTTGCAAGACCCGGTGCTGAGGACACAGGGTGGGCAACGAGGCACAGCTTCTACGCTCCAGGAAGCTACATTCCATGCTGGAAAAGACAGAAGGGAGGGGGCGGGGTGTTCTGGCAGCATGAGGGAAGTAGGGAGGTTTTCCTGGAAGGAGTGACTTTAAGGTAAAACAGCAAGGATGAGTAAGAGCTTGTCACGTGAGCCCAGTGGGGAGAGGGCCCCAGGCAGAGGACAGGCAGGCGTGAAGGCTGGCAGGCATGTGGCGTCCCACGGAGGCCGGGCTCTCATCTGGTTCGGCTCTGTGTCCCTACTGAAATCTCATGTCAAATTGTAACGCCACAGGTCAAGGGAGAGGCCTGGTGGGAGGTGATTGGATCATGGGGGAGATTCCCCCTTCAGTACTCATGATAGTGCGTGTGTTCTCATGGGATCTGGTGGTTAGAAAGTGTATGGCACGTCCCCCTTTGCTCTCTCTCTCTCTCCTGCCACCTAGTGAAGATGTACCCGCTTCCCCTTCACCTTCCAACGTGGTTGTAAGTTTCCTGAGGCCTCCCGGTCATGCTTCCTGTTGTGCCTGTGGAACTGTGAGTCAATTAAACCTCTTTTCTTCATAAATTACCCGGTTTCAAGTAGTTCTTTACAGCAGTGTGAGATCGGCCTAATACAGGGTTTCTTCACTTCTTGGTTTTTTTTTTTGATACAGAGTCTTGCTCTGCCACCCAGGCTGTAGGGCAGTGGTGCAATCTCAGCTTACTGCAATCTCTGCCTCCTGGTTCAAGCAATTCTTCTGCCTGAACTTCCTGAGAAGCTGGGATTATAGGTGCCCACCACCACAACTGACTAATTTTTGTATTTTTAGTAGAGATCAGGTTTCGCCATGCTGGCCAAGCTGGTCTTGAACTCCTGACCTCAAGTGATCTGCCTGCCTCAGCCTCCCTAAGTGTGGGGATTACAGGCGTGAGCCACTGCACCTGGCATGGGTCCCTTACCTTCTTCCCAAAAATCTGGGGTTGGGGGGCGCTCAGATTTACTCTGCCTCAGATACAAGAAGTTTTGCAAGAGGGAAGAAGGATATCCCATTGTTCCATCCCTTTCTCTTTGGGAGCAACCTGTGGTCTCCAGGACACCCAGAGAACAGCAGAGAAGAGCCCCCGGCGGGGTTGGCACAGGAGCTGCCCCTCAGCATGGACAGAGCCTCCCCTCCTTTCCCAGCTTTCCCACGGGCGTCGGGCAGGTTCTTTCCCACCCCAGGTGTGTGAGCTCAGGCCCAGGGCAGTGGGGTGTAGGAGAAGATGCAGACACTGGAGGCTCCCACCCACCTGCCAGGCAGAAACTTGCCTAGGGATAATAGGCTTTAGTCACTCTCGAGAAAGATAACGAAGGCCTCTAATAACAACTGAAAAAATAAACCAGAAAACCTCACCACGATGGGGCAGCTGAGCCAGGAAGGGCCGGGCATGGTCCCCCTGAGGCTTTCAGCTGAAAGAAGCAGACCTGAGAAATGAAAGGTGAGGTGAGAAAGTGGTGGGCAGGTTGCAGTTGGCCTGCAGGGTCCACGCCTCCGGTCTGCAGGGGCTCTTCCAACAGTGGCGATCAGGTTGGAAGCCCCCTGCTCTGGGCCCACACCTGCCCTTCTTAGGACGTGCTGTGCTCAGACCCAGTGTCCATTCTTTATCCCAGGAGGTAGAGAACAGAGTGTGTAGCCAGGCCCCAGATGAGGTCAGATCCAGAACAACTCAGGCAGCTCAAGCAGCACACCCACATGTCCGCTTGAGATCCGCTGACCATGCTGGAGCCCATTCAACGGTCGGTGTGAAGCCATGCGCTCTGCAAGGCACTGTGCTCTCCGGAGCGACATCTCTGAGTCTGGATCCTGGCTCCCTCACCTGCTGTGCGACTTGACCTCTCTGTGCCTTGCTTTCCTCATCTGCTATGTTGAAGTAACAATAGTATTCCTGCAGTACCTTAGTACTGTGGTGCTCTCAGACTCCTGGAGGTTAGGGTTCAATGAGCAAATCCACGCACGTGAAGTCACGCAGGAAGGGGTCAATAGTTGCCGCTGAAATTGGCACCTTCCTGTCCTATAAAGAACCTTTCTCCGCACTGATGATGGCCGCCCTGAGGCAGAAGTGCTGGGCCATGAGTACTGATGCCCACAGGAGACCATGGGTCCCCCAAGTGTCTGGGAGAGTTACAGGGAACAAAATCAGGTATGGGCCCCAAATCTGGAGGGGCTTATGGCCCGATGGGAAGAACTGACAATAGCAAGATGAATACGTAAGGAAAGCAAGTTGTTCCACTTGCCTTCAAGAGGCCTGTGAAGGCTAGGCACAGTGGCTCACGTCTGTAATCCCAGCACTTTGGGAGGCCGAGGCGATGGATCACTTGAGGCCAGGAGTTTGAGACCAGCCTGGCCAAGATAGTGAAACCCCATCTCTACTAAAAATACAAAAATTCGCTGGGTATGGTGGCACATGCCTCTATTCCCAGCTATTCAGGAGGCTGGGGCAGGAAAATTGCTTGAACTCAAAATGCAGAGGTTGCAGTGAGCCAAGATGGGGCCACTGCACTCCAGCCCGGGTGACAGAGCAAGATTCAGTCTCAAAAAACAAACAAACAGAAAAAGAGGTCTACGAGGCCGGGGTCTGAAATGCAAAAACAAAATTCCATGCAGCCTGGCTTTTCCCACGCAGCCGCCCGACGCTGCAGCCCCCTGTGGGATCCAGAGGCGACGCTGCCGCTGCCGAAGTCTCCGGCCAGCTCCCCGTGGGATCCAGAGGCTGCAGGCGGCTCAGCCCTTCTCTGCTTCACACCCCACAGCACTTGACCCTGTGGAGCCCACGCCCTCTTCCCTACCGGGCTGTGACTCAGCCCCCTGGTTCCTTTCTAGGGCTCCTTCCCCCTTCCCTCTCCTCCCCCTCCGTCTGCCCTCCCTAGCCAGTCGCAGTCTTCCCTGCTGTCTCAGTCACCGTTTAGACGTTGCTGACCCTATACTGAGTTGGATACTGTGTCCCCCAGATTTGGTGTCTACCAGGAATGTGAGCTTATTTGGAAACAAGATCTTTGTTGATACAATTAGTTAAATTAAGATGGGGTCACAGTGCGGGAGGGTGTGCCCTAAAGCTAATGACTGATGTCCTTATAAGAGGGCCAGGTGAACCACAGGAGGAAGGGTGGCCGTGTGCCGAAACGAGGCAGAGACGGGGATGCAGCATCGCCGGGGATTGCCGAAAACCCCCAGAGCTGGAAGAGACGAGGAAGGATTCTTCCCTTGAGCCCTTGGGAAAAGCAGGACTCTGCTGACACATGGATTGTGGACTTCCAGCCTCCAGAGCTAAGGGAAGGCACGTTTCTGTTGCTTTAAGCCACCCCATCTCGGGTTATTTGTTTGTCAGCCTCAGGAGCGAACACAGCCTTTTTTATTTTATTTTATTTTATTTTATTTTTTATTTTTTATTTTTTTTTTTGAGACTGAGTCTTGCTCTGTCGCCAGGCTGGAGTGCAGTGGCACAGTCTCGGCTCACTGCAACCTCCGCCTCCTGGGTTCAAGCGATTCTTCCTCCTCAGCCTCCCGAGTAGCTGGGACTACAGGCGTGTGCCACCACACCCGGCTAATTTTTGTATTTTTAGTAGAGACGGGGTTTCATCATGGCGAGAATGGTCTCGATCTCTTGACCTTGTGATCCGCCCGTCTCGGCCTCCCAAAGTGCTGGGATTACAGGCGTGAGCCACCGCGCCCAGCTTATTTTATTTTATTTTTAAGACGGGGTTTCATCATGTTGGTCAGGCTGGTCTTGAACTCCCAACTCAGGTGATCTGCCCACCTTGGCCTCCAAAGTGCTTCGATTACAGGCATGAGCCACCACGCCTGGCCCTAACACAGCCTTCACTGTGTCTCGCCACCATCTCCTGAGCTTCCCACCTGCTGGCCAGACAATTCCTTGCCCTCAGACCTTCCAAAACCCACTCTCCCTGAGATCTGTTCCCTCTCCAGAATTCCTCATCCAGAGGATTCCACCACTGGCTGCGCAAACTAGAACCCGGTCATCACCCGGATCCTCCCTGCCCTCCACCCCTGAAACCCAGTGACTCATCAAGCCCCGCACATTCCACCTCCAGAGTCTTTCTTGGAGAGACTCCAAGAAACAACCTAATGCAACGCTGGGATCTTGACGAGACCCTGGCTCTCAGAACAAAAAACCCAGCTATGAAAAGCCATCCTGGAAGACTTGGCACAGTCTGGACACAAACTGGGCAGCAGATGTCACTCTTGTTGGGTTTCAGAGGCGTGATACTGGTTCTGTGATTCAAGAGAAAAATGCCCTTGTTCTCAGGAGATACAGCTCAGGGAGAAGCATCACCATGTCGGAAACTGACTTTCAAATGGTTCCGAAAAGGAAAATCCACCTGCCTTGCTATGTCCCGAGAGAGCAAAGCTGGAGCTATTACTGATTGTTGCTTCTAGAGGGAGGCAAATGTGTCTGTGGTACTGGTCTTTCAACTTTTCAGTAGGATAAGAATTTTTCTGATAAAAAGTTGAGGGGAATCTTCTGACCTTCCTCTTTCTCTGCTCTGCTGCAGACCCCAGCGCCCCTCCTACCCAGGGAATCTCTGCTCCAGCTCGTCGGCTGGCTTCTGCACACCATCACCCCCAACCCCAATCCCATCCACTCCAGCCTGGGACCACACTGCAGCCAGAGTTCTCTCTCCAACGCCAGAACGTTCTCATGTCCCTCCCTTGCCGGGAGCCCTCTGGAGCCTGCTCCTGGGTCACATTGCTTACGTAATCCGGGAGGTCCTCGGTCGCCTCTCCAGCCCTCACTGCTCTCAACATCAAACTCGACATTCCAGCTGTTCTTATCTTCTCTCCACACCTTCCTGCCTCCTGCTTTTCCCATGGGATGTCCTCTCCTCTACCTTCATCTGCCGGCACCCTCTTCAGGTCTCAATTTGATGTCCCTTCTCTGCAAGTCTCATGCCCGCGCCACTTGCTCTACGGAGCACATGTGCTCTGCGTGTGATCCACAAAGCTTGCCCATTGTGTAACAAATACTTTCCACAGGGGTCACCTCTCCCTTACCTGACCGAAATCTCTATCAGGGGAAAGACTGGAACTGTTTTATCTTTCTCTCCTACTCACCTGGCAGAAGACCTGGCACATTGTGGGAAGTAAAAAAGTTCCTCTTTAAAGTTTCCTTTCTTGTTAAAGAATGGATCGTAAGTGTGTTAGTAACTCTTTGTTAAGCCCTATCCTATGCAGCATAGTAACATAGGAGCTGTTAGACACGCCATGCCTACCGGCAACAGTCTACGGCCTTGTACCTTCACCAGGATATCTGTGCTGGATGTGCTCACAGGCATGTCCCAGCTCCCATTGCTTTTATTTGTTTAGAAAAGTTTTAGGTTGTTAGCCACTCGGGTTTTAGTTTAGATTGTGAGGTCTGGCTCCGGCCAACAGAGATCAGACACAGCAGTAAGGACAACCCCAAATGCGTAAGGGATACGTATGTCTGTTTTCCTTTGTTCATTGTACTCTTGTGGCAAGATGGCTAGCGAGGGTACCCTTCCTACAGCCCAGGAAGTAAAAATTGCATTGCTGAGAGATCCTTTGTCTCAGTGCTAATTTTTCTTTGCAGCACTGAGCGTCTGTTTCCAACACACATGGTAGGCGTGTGGGTGGTTTCAATGTATCCCTGAAGTTCATGTGTTGGAAACTCAATCCCCAATGTGACAGTGTTGGGAGGTGGGACCTATGGGAGGTAGTATGTGGGTACCCACAGTACCCCAGTACCTGGGGGTACTGCCTTCCTGAACAGATGAACGCCATTACTGGGGAGTGGGTTCCTTGTAAGAGGACTAGTTTGGCTCCCTCTCGCCCCACTCCCTACCCTCTTTCAGCCCTTCTGCCAGGGGATGATGCAGCAAGAAAGCCTTTGCCAGATGTGGCCTCTTGACTTCTCAGCCTCCAGAACTATGAGCCAATAAACTTCTTTTCATTATAAATTACCTTGGCCTGGCACAGTGGCTCATGTCTGTAATCCCAGCACTTTAGGAAGCTGAGGCGGGCGGATCACTTGAGGGCAGGAGTTTGACACAAGCCTGGCCAACATGGTGGAACCCGGTTTCTATTAAAAAGACAAAAATTATGTGTCTAAACATCCTAAAAAACCAAAAACAAAAAAACCCAAAATTAGCTGGGTGTGGGATTCCCTAGTAGCTGGAATTACATGCCTGTAATTCCAGCTCCTAAGGAGGCCAAGACAGGAGAATTACTTGAACCTGGGAGGTAGAGGTTGCAATGAGCCGAGATTGTGCCTCTGCACTCCAGCCTGGGCGATAGAGTGAGACTCTGTCTAAAAACAGTAATAAATAAATAAGTAAGTAAGTAAGTAACCCTGTCTAGCCCAGCGAGATGGCTCACGCCTGCAATCCCAGCACTTTGGGAGACCAAGGCAAGAGGATCACAAGGTCAGGAGCTGAAGACCAGCCTGACCATCATGGTGAAATCCCGTCTCTACTAAAAATACAAAAATTAGCTGGGCATGGTGGTGCATGCCTATAATCCCAGCTTCTCAAGAGACTGAAGCAGGAGAATTGCTTGAACCCGGGAGGCAGAAGTTGCAGTGAGCCAAGATCACACCATTGCACTCCAGCACTCCAGCCTGGGCAACAGAACAAAACTCTGTCTCAAAAAAAAAAGTTACCCTGTGTATGCTTTTCTGTTATAGTGGCACGAAATGGACTAAAATGGTTTGCAATAAGTAATCAATGAGTGGATGAATGTATGAGTGCTGGCTGCGGGGGGAGTGGGTGGATGGAGGACAGGTGGGTGGACGGAGGACAGGTGGGTGGACGGAGGACAGGTGGGTGGATGGAGGAGAGGTGGGTGGACGGAGGACAGGTGGGTGGACGGAGGACAGGTGGGTGGATGGAGGACAGGTGGGTGGACGGAGGACAGGTGGGTGGATGGAGGAGAGGTGGGTGGATGGGCAGGTGAGTGAATGACACAGTGCAAACAAAGGTGCCACCACACTCCAGAGGGGGTGAGGGGCATTCTGGTGATGGCTGTAGTTTAGTGAGCACTTCTTGGCTGGCCCCAGACCCAGCACTTTACTGTGTTGCCTCCCTTCATCCTCGTGGAAGCTCCGGAGTAAGATATTAATATTTTCCTGCCTAAGCCGCGTTACCTTGGTAATTTTTGTTTTAATAAAATCTAAAAATAGGCTGGGCGTGGTGGCTCACACTTATAATCCCAGCACTTTGGGAGGCTGAGGCAAGAGGATCATGAGGTCAGGAGTTCGAGACCCGCCTGACCAACATGGTGACATCCCATCTCTATTAAACATACAAAAATTAGCCAGGCATGCTGGCACAAGCCTGTAATCCCAGCTTCTGAGGAGGCTGAGGCAGGAGAATTGTTTGAACCCGGGAGGCGGAGGTTGCAGTGAGCCGAGATCGTGCCACTGCACTCTAGCACCAGCCTGGGCAATAGAGCAAGACTCCAACTCAAAAAAAAAAAAAAAAAAAAAGATGATCAGAGAGACTCAGGAGGTTGCCTGATGCCTCACAGGCTGATAAGTTGGCAAAGTCAGGGATTGGAATCAGGTTCATTGGACTTAAATCTGCCCTGTCAGCCTAACAGGTGAAACAGGTGAGGAGGGCAGGCATGGGGGGTGGTGGAGGGGGTCATAGGCAGAGACTCAGAGGCAGCAAAGTCATGGCCTGTTCCCCGGGGCCAGGGTGGAGGGGGTCATAGGCAGAGGCTCAGAGGCAGCAAAGTCATGGCCTGTTCCCCGGGGCCAGGGTGGAGGGTTTTTGTCAGGAAACGGGGGTGAGGCTGAAGTTGGCATTGCAGCCTTGAAGGCCAGGCTAAGGAGGGGGCATGTAGCAACTGTGAAACGCAGGCAGAAAGCAGCAGCCTGGCAGGAGCTCGGAAGGCAGGAGACCGCGGAGTGTTTCCGGAAGCTGACACCCCGGAGAGGAACGGAGACCAGACTTTGCAGGAAAATGAGCCTGACACCATCTCGAAGGCATTGCTGAGATTCTGACCTTGTTCTACCTGCTGGTCCTCACCCGGTGTTCGTTAATTACCTCTTGCTCATGGAAGGAACATGCCTTCCTGCCCACGCAGAGAGCCAGGTGGGCTGTGGCAGTGCCCAGAGAGACCCGGCTGTGCCAGGACTGTGGTGACTGCCCGGTGTGCCACGGCCACCTCCTGCTCTGAGCACTGACTCACGGCATCGGGTGCACAGCCTGCTTTCCGATTCGATTGCCGTTGCTGGGTGGAACAGTGGGGGCCAGCCCCTTTATCCTTCGTCACAGACGCAGGAGGTGTAGTGGCTTAGAATTAGGGGTCCTATCTCCTGGTTCTCATTTGACCTCTCAACAGGTTTGTGACCCAGGTTTGTGACCCAAGGACCCAAGGGTCCTTGGTGCCCTGCTACTCAAATTTGGTTTTTTTTTGAGAGGGAGTCTTATTCTGTCCTCGAGGCTGGTGGGCATGGTGGCATGCACCTGTAGTCCCAGCTACTCGGGAGGCTAAGGTGGGAGAATCGCCTGAGCCTGGGAGGTCAAGGTTGTAATGAGCCGTGACTGCCATTGAATGCCTCCAACCTACAGGACAGAGTAAGACCCTGGCTCCAAAACAAAAAGAGAGAGAGTAAAGAGGGCTGGGGGATCTCCTCTTTCGGCTTCAGAGCCTCCCTCCCTCT
This sequence comes from Cebus imitator, assembly GCF_001604975.1. Taxonomy (NCBI): domain Eukaryota; kingdom Metazoa; phylum Chordata; class Mammalia; order Primates; family Cebidae; genus Cebus; species Cebus imitator. Next base: position 315,055 of record NW_016107878.1, on the reverse strand, counting down.
GTCTCCGAATGGGGAAGCTTCTTCCTTTTGTATCCTCCCTTCCTTCTTGTCTATTCAACTCTCTGCTTCTTAAAACAAACAAATAAAAAACAAACAAACAGGCCGGGCGCGGTGGCTCAAGCCTGTAATCCCAACACTTTGGGAGGCTGAGACGGGTGGATCACGAGGTCAAGAGATCGAGACCATCCTGGTCAACATGGTGAAACCCCGTCTCTACTAAAAATACAAAAATTAGCTGGGCATGGTGGCGCACGCCTGTAGTCCCAGCTACTCGGGAGGCTGAGGCAGGAGAATTGCCTGAACCCAGGAGACGGAGGTTGCGGTGAGCCGAGATCGCGCCATTGCACTCCAGCCTGGGTAACAAGAGCGAAACTCCGTCTCAAAACAAACAAACAAACAAACAAACAAAAAGAGGGCTGTATAATATGTATGTTATGAAAAAGGGGGATGAGAATTCCGACACATTCTGCTTCACGGATCAACCTGGAGAACGTTCTGCTCCGTGAATTCAGCCAGACAGCGGCAAATGCAGCCATCACTCCGTGTCCGCAGAGGGCTGACTCCAGGACCCCTGTGGATACCAAAATCCTCAGATGCTCAAGTCACTTGTAGCAAATGGGGTACAGTTTGCATGTAACCTGCACATGTCCCCCTGCAGACACTAAACCATCTCTGGATGACTCGCAACACCTAATAAGGTGCCTACGCCTCACTTCGCTTGCATGGATTCAACGCAATACCCAGCACGTGTTCAAGTTTTGCTTTGTGGAGCTTTGTAAAATTTTTTTTCTGAATTTATTTATTTATTTTTGAGACACGGTTGCACTCTGTTGCCCAGGCTACAGTGCAGTGGTACAATCATGGCTCACTACAGTCTTGACCTCCCAGGCTCAAGCAATCCTCCAACCTCAGCCTCCAGGCAGGACTACAGATGCATCCACCTGTAACTCCAGCACTTTGGGAGTCCAGGACAAATGGATTACTTGAGGTCAGGAGTTCAAGACCAGCCTGGGCAACATGGTGAAACCCCATCTCTACTAAAAATACAAAAATTAGTCTGGCATGGTGGCTGGGCGCCTGTAATCTCAGCTACTCCGGAGGCTGAGGCAGGATAATTGCTTGAACCCAGGAGACAGAGGTTACAGTGAGCTGAGATTGCACCACTGCACTCCAGCCTGGGAGACAGAGCAAGACTCTGTCTTAAAAATAATAATAATAAGAGTAATTTTTTATCCTAGAGACAGAGGTCTCAAACTCCTGGGCTCAAGTGATCCTCCAAGTCAGTCTCCAAAAGTGTGGGAAGTAGAAAAGTTCCTCTTAGAAGTTTTCTTTCTTGTTAAAGAATAAATGTGCTAATAACTCTCTGTGAAGCCCTATCTTATGGAGCTGTTAGACATGCCGTGCTTGCAGGCACTTAGTACATTCTATGTCCTTGTACTTTCACCAAGGTATCCATGCTGGATGTGCTCACAGGCATGTCCCAGCCCTCCATTGCTTTTACCTGTTTAGAAAAGTTTTGGGTTGTTAACCACCCAGGTTTTAGATTGTGAGGTCTGGCTCCAGCCAGCAGAGATCAGACACAGCGGAAAGGACAATCCCAAATGTGTATGGGATACATATGTCTGTTTTCCTTTGTTCATTGTACTCTTGTGGCAAGATGGCTAGCGAGGGTACCCTTCCTGCAATCCAGGAAGTAAAAATTGCATTGCTGAGAAATCCTTTGTCTCAGTGCTGATTTTTCTTTGCAGCACTGAGCATCTGTTTCCAACATGGGATTACAAGCATGCAGCACAGTGGCTGGCCTGGGAATAGTTTAAATCTGTGGGTGGTTGAATCCATGGATTTGGGATGCGTGGACATGGGAGTCTGACTATACTGTAAGATTCAACCTACAGGAGGTGTCTAGACAGTCAAACTCACAGAGACAGAAAGTAGCTGGTGGTTGTTGGGAGTTTCAGGGATGGGGAATAGGGAGTTAGTGTTTAATGGAGACAGAGTTTCAGTTTGGGAAGATGGAAAAGAGTTCTAGAGATGGATGGTGGTGATGGTTCTGCCACAATATGAATGTTCCTTTTTTTTATTTGAAAGGAAATCTCATTCTGTCGCCCAGGTTAGAGTGCAGCGGCACCATCTCAGCTCACTATAACCTCCACCCACTGAATTCAAGCAATTCTCCTGCCTCAACCTCCTGAGTAGCAGGGATTACAGATGCACTCCACCGTGCCTGTCTAATTTTTGTATTTTCAGTGGAAACAGGGTTTCACCATGTTGGCCAGGCTGATCTTGAACTCCTGACCTCAGATGATCCACCTGCCTCAGCCTCCCAAAGTGCTGGGATTACAGGCTTGAGCCACTTCGCCCGGCCGTGAACGTTCCTAAGGCCCCTGAACTGTACACTTCAAAAGGTCAAGATGGTAATTTGTATGTTACATGTGTTTACCACAATTTTAAAGAAGGGGACCATCAGCTTCAGAACTGCTGATCCTGATCCACATGTTAGAGGCCACAAGAGACCACAGGACAAGTTTGCAGCCCTGGGTGACAGGACTGTGAAGAGGCATGCAGTTAAATAAAGGCCCCTTCTGTCCAGATGGCTGAGATGGAGGGAGGAGACAGAGGCCCGGGGTCTGGCCTGCCTTCCCTCCCTTCCTTCCTCCACTCAAGGAAAGTGACTTTTCTTTGATTCTTTATTATTTATTTATTTATATCTTTTTTAGAGACGGGGTTTCACCATGTTGGCCAGGCTGGTCTCAAACTCCTGACCTCAGGTGATCCTCCCACCTTGGCCTCCCAAAGTGCTAGGATTACAGGCATGAGCCGCCACACCCGGCCCTTTTCTTTGATTCTTATTTCCTGAGACGTGAAAGTTAACCAGGGATCCTGGGGTGCAGGAGAAAGATTTCTTAGGTAGTAAGTCCTTTTCCGAATTATTTATTTATTATTTTATTTTATTTTATGTTTTTTTTATGGACAGAATAGTGCTCTGTCACCCAGGCTAGAGTGCAATGGCACAATTGTAAATTACTACAGCCTCCAACTTCTGGGCACAGGTGATCCTCTTGCCTCAGCCTCCGAGTAGCTGGGACCACAGGTGCATGCTGCCACATTTTGCTCATATTTTTTTTTGGTAGAGACCGGGGACAGGTCTCACTATGTTGCCCAGGCTACTCTTGAACTCTTGGCCTCAAGTGGTTCTTCCTTCTCAGATTCCTAGAGCACTGGGATGACGGATGTGAGCCACTGTGCCTGACCCAGAAATGCTTAATTAAGTACCACTACTTTGGTGGGGGGATGGTATCAAGTAGTCAGGCTCTGTCGGGATCTGGAAGAGGCTGCTAGGGTTCCGATGCTCCAGGCTGATGATGATCCCTCCCTCCTGGAGGAGGCTGGGAAGGGTGGCCCCATGGGCTCACTTGGCTTGATGGAGAGGCCCCTTCTGAATGCCCAGCTCCCATGTTACATCCTCTGCTGGTCCCATCCTCTGCCTCCCCTGTGCACCTGTCCTGGGCTAAGTGCCCCATTCACTGATATCTGCCTAATGGTTGGCCACTCCAAGTGGACCAATGGATTCTTGGTTTTCCCAACTGTCTCCTGTGAGTTGATTCCTACAGACCATAAACAGGGTGTGGCTTGCTCTGAGATAGGATGGGAAGAGAAAGGACAGATGTGGACAGCCAGCCTGCAACGATGCAGCTGTGATCACCACAGAGATCCCTTATGGACAGGTAAGCTATTCCTGGCTCCAGATGTGGTGGCTCAAGTCTGCAGTCCCAGTTACCTGGGAGGCTGAGGAGGAAGGATTGCTTGAGTCCAGGAAGTCGAGGCTGCAGTGAGCCATGATTGCACCACTGCACTCCAGCCTGGGTGACAGAGTGAGACCCCTTCTCTTATTTATTTATTTATTTATTTATATTTTTTTAGACAGAGTCTTGCTCCGTCGCCAGGCACCAGGCTGGAGTGCAGTGGCACAATCTCGGTTCACTGCAACCTCCCGGGTTCAAGCAATTCTCCTGCCTCAGCCTCTTGAGTAGCTGGGACTACAGGTGTGCACCACTACGCCCAGCTAATTTTTGTATTTTTTATTTTTTTTTAATTTTTTTTTTAATAAAGATGGGGTTTTTACCATGATGGCCAGGCTGGTCTTGAGCTCCTGACCTCAGGTGATCCACCCACCTCAGCCTCCCAAAGTGCTAGGATTACAGGCATAAGCCACCGTGCCCGGCTTAATTTTTCTGTTTTTAGTAGAGACGGGGTTTCACCATGTTGGCCAGGACGGGGGCCTCTTCTCTTTAAAGAAAAAAAGATATTTCAGTTGCTTTACATCCATACCCTCCCGGTGGATGTGAGAGCTGTCATCTGTGGCAGACTGTATCTCCCAAAAGTGGCTGCAGCAGAATCTCCTGTCCCATACACTCTTCTGCTTTTGTATCTCTCCAATTTCCCACCTTTCCACTTCCCCATCCAAGTCTAGAGTCTACAGCCTGGCCAACATGGTGAAAACCCGTCTCTACCAAAAAATACAAAAATTAGCCAGGCATGGGGAGGCAGAGGTTGCAATGAGCCGAAATCGAAGCACTGCAGTCCAGCCTGGATGACAGAGCAAGACCCTGTCTCAAAACAAAAACAAAAACAAAAAGTCTGGAGTCAAGTTCTCCTCCTTTTGAACCTGGGTGAGTTTGTGACTCACAGGCCACCAAGTGGGCAATTTAGCTGCCCTCAGACTGCCATGTTGGGAGGAAGCCCAAGCTGGCGAGCCCAGGTCAGAACCACCCGGTGGAGCCCTTCCTGAATTCCTGACCCGCAGAGTGCCTGAGAGACAAGAGTGTTTGAGGTTTGAAGCCACTACGTTTTGGGGTGATTTGTTATGCAGAAATAGATCATTGGAACATCAGCCCACTTCTCCGGTGAGGAAAACGAGGCTTCGAGTGTAAATTTGGAGTACATGTGTCCAAGGTCACCTAGTAAATAACCAGGAGAGTGTAGACCTAACCCCAGTCTGTGACTTCAAGGTCTGGGCTCCACTTTGCTCCTGAACTTATGCACAAATGCATGTCAGTGACTTTGCCTGTACCAGTAAGAAAGCCCCTTGAAGTCTTTTCGTATCAGTGCAGCAGAGACAGAGCCAGGCTGGGCTCGGAAGGCCAGGGTTTGCATGCCAACTCTTCTGCTACTCTGGGAGCTGGGCCTCCTTAGCCACTAAGCCTCGGTCCCTTCACCCAGCCTGTTATCTCACAGGGATTCCTTTATTGGTATTGTTTCCTAAGCACCTGCTGTGACCAGGCTCCCAGTGGGTGCATAGACGTCAAAGGTGGCCAGGCGAGGTAGCTCATGCCTGTAATCCTAGCACTTTGGGAGGCTGAGGTGGGTAGATCACTCCTGAGGTCAGGAGTTCCAGACTCTGGAACAACATATCGAAGCCCCATCTCTACTAAAAATACAAAAATTAGTCAGGCATGGTGGTGTTCGCCTGTAATCCCAGCTACTTGGGAGGCTGAAGCAAGAGAATATCTTGAACCCAGGAGGTGGAGGTTGCAGTGAGCCGAGATTATGCCACTGCACTCCATCCTGGGAAACAGAGCAAGATTCTGTCTCAAAAAAAAATTAGCTGGGCGTGGTGGCAGGCGCCTATAATCTTAGCTACTTAGGAGGCTGATGGAAGAGAATCACTTGAACCCGGGAGGCAGAACATGCAGTGAGCCAAGATTGCACCACTGCACTCTAGCCTGGGCAATAGCGCAAGACTCTTGTTCTCTCTCCCCCTGCCTCTTTCTCTTTCTTTGCGGCCCTCCCCCTCCCCCTTCTCTCAAAAAAAAAAAAAAAAAAAAAAAAAGAAAGAAAAAAAGAAGTCAAAGGTGAGTGGGATATAGGCTTCTCTGATGTCCCAGACACCAGGCTGTAAGGAAGAAGGGTCAGTAAGACAGTAAGTTGGCCGGGTGCATTGGCTCATGCCTGTAATCCCAGCACTTTGGGAGGCTAAGGCGAGTGAATCACGAGGTCAGGAGTTCAAGACCAGCCTGCCCAAGATAATGAAACACCGTCTCTACTAAAAATACAAAAATTAGCTGGGTGTGGTGGTGTGCGCCTGTAGTCCCAGCTACTTGGGAGGCTGAGGCAGGAGAATTGCTTGAACCCGGGAGGCGGAGGTTACAGCGAGCCGGGATTGTCATTGCACTCCAGCCTGGGCAACAGAGTGAGACTCTGTCTCAAAAAAAAAGTAAGTCGACCACCACCTAACCCATACCCGCATGGGTCACACTCAGTGCAGAGGGTGAAGCTGAAGCTCCATCTGCAGCAGGTTCTGGAAGGTCACTCATGAAAGCAGAAGCCTTAGCCCCCTGGCCTGACGGACAGCAGCAGTGGCTGAGATGTCCCAGAGGGTCAACATGTTCTGACACTTAGCATATCGACCGGTCTAACCCTCACCAACACCCTTGAGGAAGGTGCCATTCCTATCCCCATTTTTCGGGTGGGAAGGACAAAGGCGGAGAAGCTAAATAGTTTGCCCAGGTTGCCTAGCCAGCAAGAGGCAGGCTCCTGGTGGCAAACTCCAGAGCCGACACTCGCCCACAAACAGGGAGGGCCTGGGAAGTGTCTCCTGAACGGTGATCCGCTGGGGTATCTGAGCAGAGACGGGCAATGGGTAGGAGCACAGCAGGAGAGAGAAGCAGGCAGTTCCCGAGGGTGGGAGGCATTTCTGAAGCACAGAGAGGCACTAAAAATATCATCAGCCAACATGAGTGTCCCAGGGTGGGACACTCATGAGGGCTGTCCGTGCCATGCCCTGGGGAGGGGGAGCGGGGAGGTGGCTCCAGGCTGGACGTGGAGGTGCTTCCCAGGCTGGCGCTCCACAGGAGGATGCTGAGAATCACACTTCTTCCTGGAGGCAGTGCATTCAGCCTGCAGGTGTGGACAGCCAGTGACTTAATGGTGAGGTGAGAAACTTGGCACTGACCTGTGCTGAGTCACTTGGTGAGAACTGAGAACGTCTTCCCTTTCCAATGATCGGTCAGCCCCTCTGAACAAAGTGAGATTTCATCTCGGCTAATGGTGACTAATGTGTTCTCTTTTTTTTTGAGATGGAGTCTTGATCTTTCACCCAGGCTGGAGTGCAGTGGCATGATCTCAGCTCACTGCAACCTCCACCCGAGTTCAAACAATTATCTCTGCCTCAGCCTCCCGAGTATCTGGGATTACAGGTGCCCACCAACATGCCCGGCTAATTTTAGTATTTTTTAGTAGAGTTGGGGTGTCGCCATGTTGGCTAGGCTGGTCTTGAACTCCTGACCTCAGGTGATCCACCTGCCTCAGCATCCCAAAGTGCTGGGATTACACACGTGAGCCACCATGCCTGGCCTTAATGTCTTCCTTAACAAAGTGAGCAGGCCTGGCATGGTGACTCACGCCTGTAATCCCAGCACTTTGGGAGGCCAAGGCAGGCAGATCAAAAGGTCAGGAGTTCGAGACCAGCCTGACCAACATGGTGAAACCAGGTCTCTACTAAAAATACAAAAAAATTAGCCAGGCATGGTGGCATGCACCTGTAATCCCAGCTACTCAGAAGGCTAAGGCAGAAGAATTCCTTGAACCTGGGAGGCAGAGGTTGCAATGAGCTGAGATCAGGCCATTGCACTGCAGCCTGGGTGACAGAGTGAGACTCCATCTAAAAAAACAAAAAAAAACAAAAAAAACCCCAAAGTGAGCAGCCCTCAGGTTCAGAGCCTGGAAGGCAGTGGTGTGTACGACGAATTTCAGAATGTCTCCAAAAAAAAGGAGAGGGAGAAGGATCCAGATCAGGAAGAGACCAGGGCCTGGGAGCCTGGGAGAAAGTGGGAGCTGGTTCCCGAAGTGAGCCAGGCAGGGAGCAGGAGGCTGAGTGAGGTGAGAAGGGGCACTTTCCTCTGAGAAGAAAGCAGGGATGGGGCCTCCCAGCAAAGCTTATGGGGGTCTTGGAAGCGGGAGCAAGGCCATGGCCAGCAGTGGTTTGGGGGGGGGTCACAGGTCTGCCCAGGGGTTAAGAAGAGTGTTGAGGCTTTGGAGCAGACGGGGCTTGTCAAAGCCCGGGGCTCCTGCCACGCACACGGGTGAGGCTGCATGAGCCAGTGCAGATAACACACCAATGAGGCTGGTCACCTTCGTGGGGCCCAGGATGTGCCTGGCACAGACTAGATCTCCCCTGCTTCCTAACACCCTCACAGCACAGTAAGCCCACCCTCATCTCCTAAAGGGAAAGCGCCGCTCGAGCCCTCCAGGCCTGTCCACAGCACAGCAGATTCAAGCCGAGCCTGGCAGCCTCTGCTCCATCTGCCCTGATGCCACGGACAGCACCTGGCACACAGAGGGAGGCACACGTGCCTGCAGGTGGATGAAGGAATGAATGGAAGGGTCAGCTCCCGCTTCTGTGCCTGAGCATTGTCCAGAAAAATCTCACAGGATGGCCGAGCACAGTGGCTCACTGTAATCCAAGTACTTTGGGAGGCTGAGGCGGGCAGATCATGAGGTCAGGAGGTCGAGACCATCCTGGTTAACAGTGAAACCCCGTCTCTACTAAAAATACAAAAAATTAGCCCGGCAGGTGGCATGTGCCTGTAGTCCCAGCTACTTGGAAGGCTGAGGCAGCAGAATCATTTGAATGTGGGAGGTGGAGGTTACAGTGAGCCAAGATCATGCCACTGCACTCCACCCTGGGTGACAGAGCAAGACTCTGTCTCAAAAAAAAAAAAAACTCATAGGACAATGGCAGCCTCAGCTTCCCTCCCAGAGGCAAGCTCATGGTGGGAAGGGTTTAATTTTTCCCAAAATAAAAGGGTGTGGGACCGGAAGTGTGGCTCGGTGGCCCCTCCCTGACTTCTCTGGGCAGGCAGCCGTCAGACAGGTTTATTTTCGATGCTGGCCAGCACTTTCAGTGGAGTATTTTTGGAGTGTACACAGCCTTATTTTAGCTTTTGTGGCCACTCCCGTGCTGCTGTGAAGTCACCTAGTCCCTCATGCTCCTGGTGACTGCCGATGTAAGATGAGGACAGTGGCTGGTTAGTCTTCCCTGGGAGTCCCCAGAAAGGGACAGAAGACTGCCAAGGACTAAGCTGGGTGTGGTGGCTCATGCCTGTCATTCCAGTACTTTGGGAGGCTGAG
>NW_016107878.1:303061-305301 GCF_001604975.1 Cebus imitator | reverse complement strand
AAAGAAGAAGAAAAGAAAACCACCATGTACTGTGGACTGTGATGGAACTTGCCCCTGCCCAAGCTGGACCCCTTTCTGGGTCTGCAGTGCCCATCTGGGAGCTAGAAGCTTGTGCAGGGGAAGGCAGCTCCATCCATCCTGCAGAACGTCTGGGTGATCCGGGCCCCAGCACTCACTCCTCCACTTCCTAGGGGGTGACCCCCGTGCTAATCACCAAACCTGTCAAATGGGACAAGCAGAGCCTGCCTTAATGACAGCTCAAAGTTCCCCGAGGCTAAAACATGATGCTAGCCCTCAAAGAACTTTGGGGAAAAACAGAGCTACTATGCAGCCTTAGCTGACACACGCCGCTCTTCCGCAGTGCTGGTATATTATCACGTGCTCCCCGTAACGGCCGGAAAGTGGACTACAACCTTCAGAAACCTAGTTGTTTTGTCTTCTCATTTTCCAGTGAACAGCCAAGGCTCTGGATGTCTAATAAAGTGGGACACTATTTCATCATGTCATTGTCCTGTGCAAAGGCTGGCTCCTTTTTCTTTTTTTACTTTTGAGACTGAGTCTCACTCTGTCACCCACTCTGGGGTGCCCAGGCTGGAGTGCAGTGGCACAATCTTGGCTCACTGCAACCTCCTCCTCCTGGGTTCAAGTGATTCTCCTGCCTCAGCCTCCCGAGTAACTGGGACCACAGGTGCATGCCACCACATCCAGCTAATTTTTTGTATTTTAAGAGAGACGGGGTTTTACCGTGTTGGCTAGGATGGTCTCTATCTCCTGACCTCGTGATCTGCCCGCTTCAGCCTCCCAAAATGCTGGGATTACAGGTGTGAGCCACCGTGCCCGGCTGCTCCTTTATTTTTATTTTGAGACAGAGTCTTGTTTTGTCACCAGGCGCCGGGCTGGAGTGCAGTGGCGCGATCTCGGCTCACTGCAAATTCCGCCTCCGGGGATCAAGCAATTCTCCTGCCTCAGCCTCCCGAGTAGCTGGGATTACAGGCATGCGCCACCACGCCCAGCTTATTTTGTATTTTTAGTAGAGACGAGGTTTCTTCATGTTGGTCAGGCCAGTCTCAAACTCCCGACCTCCAGTGATCCCCCCACTTTAGCCTCCCAAAATGCGGAAATTACAGGCCTGAGCCACTGCACAGGTCCAAAAGCAGCTCTTGATTGGACTTAGGATCTGTGTTGGCGGATCAAAGGAGAAAGTGAGGTAAAATTTGAGATTCTCTGTGGCTTTGTGGCTTTGGTATACTGGAACTGAATAAACGTCCTGAAGGAGTAAAAAAAAAAAAAAAAAGAAAGAAAGAAAAGATATTAGGTCTCTGTCAGCAGCAGGCTGGAGCGCAGAGTGATGCAATCACGGCTCACTGCAGCCTTACCTCCTTAAGTGATCCTCCGGCCTCAGCCTCCTGAGTAGCTGGGACTGTAGGGGTGCACCACCACACCCAGCTAATTTTAAATTTTTTTGTAGAGATAGGGCATCACAAATTCCTGGGATCCAGCAATTCTCTTGTCTCGGCCTCTCAAAGTGCTGGGATTACGGGCTTGCGTCACCACACGTGGCCTGCCGGCTCCTTGGTGTTTAGAAGATAAAATCCCGGCCCTTCTCTACCTCCAGGCTCCACGCCCTCTCCTGAGTCTTCCTGGAACTGGCTTGCCAGAGCTTGCTGCCTCTGGAAGACGCCTCTGATCCCATGCCCCTGGACTTTGCCTTTGCTGTTTCCTGTGACTGAGCTGCTTGCTGCCTGAAGAGCTCCTCCTTGTCCTAGGGAATCAAAGGGCCCCTTCTCTGGAAAGGTGGTTTGGTGTCCTGGAAACCATATGGGCCCTGGAGTCAGGAGCTTTGGGTTGAAGTCCTAACTGCACCTTGTGACTTGATAAATCAGTTCAGCTCTTGGGACTCACTTTTTTTCACGTGGAATTATTTCCCTGTTTGTCTGTCCCATCAGGAGCTCCTTAAGGTCCGGAACTGCATTTAATGCAGCTTTGGTCCTCTCCTTCCTGCTAGTCCCTAAAAACATGGGAATTGTGAGAGATGGGAAAGTTCTTCAGTTTATATCTTAGACTACATTATGAGGAGTTACGATCTCTTGCTCTGTGGCCATTATCCGCTATTAGCATAAACATGTACCCATGTATATATAGTCTCTAAATCAGCTGCTTCTTAAATCAGCTGCCGCCATATCTGAACAGAACTGGGCAAGCTCCGAACCCTGGGGCACGCCACTCCTTATTTGGAACCC
>NW_016107878.1:300076-302909 GCF_001604975.1 Cebus imitator | reverse complement strand
TGCCCAGGCTGGAGTGCAATGGCGCGATCTCGGCTCACCGCAACCTCCGCCTCCTGGGTTCAGGCAATTCTCCTGCCTCAGCCTCCTGAGTAGCTGGGATTACAGGCACACGCCACCAGGCCCAGCTAATGTTTTGTATTTTTGGTAGAGACGGGGTTTCACCATGTTGACCGGGATGGTCTCGATCTCTTGACCTGGTGATCCACCCGCCTTGGCCTCCCAAAGTGCTGGGATTACAGGCTTGAGCCACCGCGCCTGGCCTCTGACCTTCTCCTGACTAGCTTCCTCTTCTTCCTTGTCTTCATTCCCCCTTAATCTATTCAGGAAATTTCCAAGGTTTTAGGCAATCTGTCAAGCATAGACTGTGAGGTCCCGTTCCGGCCAATGGAAACTGGACACAGCAGTAGGGCGGTTGTGTCAGGACATGAAAGTTATCAACGTCCCTGTCTCCTTTGTTCAGGTGTGCTCTCGTGGCGAGGCTGCTGGCGAGTTGCACCCTTCCTGCAGGAAGTAAGCTAGCCTTGCTGAGCGATCCATTGTCTCGGTGTGGAATTTTCCCTATGTTATAAACCTGTTTCCAACAGGGATATTGTGTGTCTATCTCAGGATAATAAGAACTCAAATCACCAAGTAGCACCTGTCAACCAAACAATATCTGAGCAGGTCTTGATCAGTTTAGAAAGTTTACTTTGCCAAGGCTAAGGACATGCCCGTGACAGCCTCAGGAGGTCCTGGCAACATGGGTCCAAGGTGGTCGAGGTATAGTTTGCTTTTATACCTTTTAGGGAGACACAAGCAGCAGCTAATACGTGTGAGATTCACGTTGGTTGGATCTAGAAGGGCCGGACAACTCGAAGGCGCAGGAGCTTCTAGGTCATAGGTGGATTTAAACATATTCTGACTGGCAATTGGTTGAAAGCGTTATTATCACTAGAAAGGAATGTCTGGGTTATGACAGGGGGTTGTGGAAACCAAAGTTTCATCATGCAGATGAAGCCTCTTTGCTTCAGAGAGAATAGACTGTAAATCAAGCTCGTCCAACCGATGGCCTGCGGGCCACATGCAGCCCAGGACAACTTAGAACACAGCTCCACACAAACTCGTAAACTTTCTCAAAACATTATGAGATTTTTTTTTTTCCTCACCAGCTATTGTTAGTGTATTTTATGTGTGGCCCAAGACAATTGTTCCAATGTGGCCCAGGGAAGCCAAAAGGCTGGACTGCGTCAACCTTCCTCCCTCCCTCCCTCCCTGCCTTCTTTTTCTTTCTTTTTTTTTTGTTGAGACAGAGTTCCACTCAGTCACCCAGGCTGAAGTGCAGTGGTGTGATCTCAGCTCACTGCAACCTCTGCCTCCTGGGTTCAAGCGATTCTTCAGCCTCAGCCTCTTGAGAGGCTGAGACTACAGGCACCTGCTATTTAAAAAAACCACACCTGGCTATTTTTTGTTTTTTTGGGGGATGGAGTTTCGTTGTTGCCCAGGCTGGAGTGCAAAGCATGATCTCAGCTCACTGCAACCTTCGCCTCCTGAGTTCAAGTGATTCTCCTGCCTCAGCCTTCAGAGTAGCTGGGATTACAGGCACGCGCCACCACGCCCAGCAAATTTTGTATTTTTAGTAGAGACTGGGTTTCTCCATGTTGGTCAGGCTGGTCTTGAACTCTTGACCTCATGATCCACGTGCCTCGGCCTCCCAAAGTGCTGGGATTACAAGCGTAAGCCAGCATGCCTGGCCATTAGGAAGGTTTTAAATCTGGGCTCAGCTCTTGTGGGCATTCAGTTCACCAGCAGACCACCCACTTCCCCCAGAAACACTGTGTGCCCTCGGGGATCCAGGTCTGGGGGTTGGAGAGTGAGGATGGTCATCTAGGAGCTGGGGCAGGCTTGGAGTCTCTGCAGGAGGTACCCCCACTGTGGCCCTGGTCTGTAAAACCTGCTTTTCACCAGCAGTCTGAGATCAAAGAGGAGTTGGTTACAATGGTCTGTCCTGAACGATGTGGCTGGGAAGATGAGATAGAGAGCTAGCCCTGCTTTAACAGCTGACGGTGAAATAGCCCTTCTGCCTGTGGCCGTGCTGGAGGCTTCCCGAGCCGCTCCTGAGACTGAGTCAGACTCCCTGGTGGAGGGACCCGGACACACTTTCAGGAGATCCTTCCACACGCATTTTGCAACTGAAGCTGCATGTGTGCAGGGCTTGATTCCTGAGTTGTCACTGCTCAGCCCTCAACACCTCATCCCCTGTCCTTGTCCTGACAGACCTGTCTGGGGTCTGCTCAGCTCTCCCTGGCCAGCCATTCCCACACTCAGGGAATCCTCCCCCAGGCCCTAGGACACGCCTCCTTGCTCCCAGACACCTCCTGGGGAACCTCACCTTCTGGGTTGATCAAAACCAGGCCATTGCCTTTGTGGCTCTGTCGTTGTCACCCTGCACATGGCCTCTGTGTCCCCTCCTCTCAGCCTTCTTCATGCTACCCCCACCCTCTCATGCCCCACACCCATTCCAAGGCCCCAACACCGCTCAAATGCATGCCCTGCTGCCTCTCCCTCACCGCACCCTGCCCCGCTCCCCTCCTTCTGCCACCACTTCCCCTGCGCTGCCCATTCCAGTGGCCTCTCAACTCAGCTTCCCACATCGTCCCTTGCTCCCTGCAGCCTAGCCTGTGGCTGAGCCTTGAAAAATGCAAATCTCGCCGGGCGCGGTGGCTCAAGCCTGTAATCCCAGCACTTTGGGAGGCCGAGGCGGGTGGATCACGAGGTCAAGAGGTCGAGACCATCCTGGTCAACATGGTGAAACCCCGTCTCTACTAAAATACAAAAAGTTAGCTGGGCATGGTGG
>NW_016107878.1:298549-299887 GCF_001604975.1 Cebus imitator | reverse complement strand
AAAAAAAAAAAAAAAAAAAAAAAAAGAAAAATGCAAATCTTGGCCTGGTGGTGGCTCATGCCTATAATCCCAGCACTTTGGGAGGTCCAGACAGGTGGATCATGAGATCAGGAGTTCGAGACCAACCTGGCAAACATGGTGAAAACCTGTCTCCTCTAACAAATTAAAAATTAGCTGGGCGTGGGGGCGCATGCCTGTAATCCCAACTGCTCAGGAGGCTGAGGCAGGAGAACTGCTTGAACCCGGGAGGTGGAGGTTGCAGTGAGCTGAGATCTCGCCATTGCACTCTAGCCTGGGCGACAGAGCAAAACTCTGTCTCAAAAAAAAAAAAAAACAAAGAGAGAAAGAAAAAAGAAAAACGCAAATCTGACCTCCCTGCCTGGACCTCTTTAGGGCCCTGCCCTGGCCCCTGGGACAAAACCAAACTCATGCCAGCTCCAGCTGCAAAACACAACCAGAAGGCCACACAGAACAGGGCTGGAGCTGTTTAAGCCAAAAAGCAAGTGGTCCAAGGACAGTAGGCAGCTGGCAGCCTTGGAAGGACAAGCGAGCTGCCTCTGCCACGGAGGCTGGCCACCAAACACCAACACAGCCCCTCTGCGTGTCCGGAAACCTGGCATCTCTGCTGCCGGCCTGGGAAACGAGCTTACTTGTGTCACCAACCCTGTCTGGGTCCCTGGGCCTCCTGTCAGCTCAAGCTGCAAAGGGGGCTGGCCCACAAGGTTGGCCTGGAGCCTGGGACATTTCTTAGACACGGGCAGGGCATCTCTGGGGATGGGTAGGCCCCTCCTTCCTCAAATCTGAGAATGACAGAGGGACCTTTGCCCTCCAACCCTGCTGCTATGCTGCCCCACCCAAGCCTCACCCTGTGCTTGGCTTGGCCACCTCGGCCCTTCAGTTCCTCCAAGGAGCCCTGCTCCCACTAGGTTCCAGGCTGTGTACAGGCTGACCCCCATAGAGGCTGGCCCCTGCCAAGAATGCTCTTTATCCCTTTCCAACTGGCTGAGCACCACCACCTTTCCTCAGAGACGCTGTCCTTGTTCGCCCACCCTTGGCCAGGCTCCATATAGCCTCAAGTGTAATCACTTCTCCTTGTGTGATTAGTGGACTTAAGTGTCTCTCTTGCTAGAATGGGAACTCCATGAAGGCAGGGACATCCCTCCGGTCCTGGCCATGTTTATCACGCAGTAGGTGCTCAATAAATGCTTGTTGAAAAGTGAATGAATGGGCCGGGCGCGGTGGCTCAAGCCTGTAATCCCAGCACTTTGGGAGGCCGAGGCGGGTGGATCACGAGGTCAAGAGATCGAGACCATCCTGGTCAACACGGTGAAACCCCGT
>NW_016107878.1:293670-297199 GCF_001604975.1 Cebus imitator | reverse complement strand
CAGGAGGCTGAGGCAGGAGAATTGCCTGAACCCAGGAGGCGGAGGTTGCGGTGAGCCGAGATCGCGCCATTGCACTCCAGCCTGGGTAACATGAGTGAAACTCCGTCTAAAAAAAAAAAAAAAAGAAACACCATTTTACCATATTTCAAATTTCCATATCTATCACCATGATGCCTTTCACTGCGAATATCAGAAAGCTCAACTCAAACTGGCTTAAATCGTTTTTATTTATTTCTTTTTTTTTTTGAGACAGTTTTGCTCTGTCCCCCAGGCTGTAGTGCAGTGGTGTGATCTCCGCTCACTGCAACCTCTGCCTCCCAGGTTCAAATGATTCTTCTGCCTCAGCCTCCCTGGTAGCTGAATTACAGGCACCCACCACAACACCCGGCTAATTTTTCAATTTTTAGTAGAGATGGGGTTTTGCCATGTTGGCCAGCTGGTCTTGAATTCCTGGCCTCTGGTGATCTACCTGCTTTGGCCTCCCAAAGTGCTGGATTTACAACAGGTGTGAGCCACCGTGCCAGGCCTTAAATAATTTTTTAAGTAAGAATTTCAACTTATTTTATTTTATTTTATTGAGACGAGGTCTGACTCTGTCATCCAGCCTGGAGTACAGTGGTGCAATCTCGGCTCGCTGCAACCTCCGCCTCTCGGGTTCAAGTGATTCTCCAGCCTCAGCCTCCCTAGCAGCTGGAACTATAGGCATGTACCACCATATCCAACTAATTTTTTTATTTTTTTTATTTTTAGTAGAGATAGGGTTTCATCATGTTGGCCAGCTGGTCTTGAACTCCTGACCTCAGGCGATCTGCCTGCCTCAGCCTCTCAAATGCTGGGATTACAGACGTGAGCCACCATGCCCTGCCCAGTTGTTCTAAGTTCCTTTGCCAAATCTTCAAACTGCTTTCCAGAGTGGCTGAACTAATTTACATATTTACATTCCCATTAACAGTGTATGAGTGTTCCCTTTTCTCCACAGCCTTGCCAGCATCTGTTGTTTTTTGACTTTTTAATAATAGCCATTCCGGCTAGTATGAGATGGCATCTCATTGTGGGTTATTTTATTCAATTTTATTTTATTTTTTTTAAAGATGGGGTTTCACCATGATACCCAGGCTGGTCTCGAACTCCTGACCTCAGGTGATCCACCCACCTTGACCTCCCAAAGTGCTAGGATTAGAGGTGTGAGCCACTGCGCCTGGCCATATTTTATTTCATTTTTTAATTTCTAGACAGTGTCTTGCTGTCACCCAGGCTGGAGTGCAGTGGTGTGATCTTGGCTCACTGTAACCTCTGCCTCCTGGGCTCAAGTGATCCTTTTGCCTCAGCCTCCTGAGTAACTAGGGCTACAGACGGGACCTTGTGGTTTCAATTTGAATTTCTCTGATGATTAGTGATGATAAGCATTTTTCCACGTGTTTGTTCACTGCTTCTATGTTTTATTTTGAGAAGTGTTTGTTCACGTATATTGCCCATTTTTCAATGGGATTATTTGGTTTTGCTTGTTAAGTTCCTGATCGATACTGGATATTAGACCCTTGTTGGATGCATAATTTGCAAATATTTTCTCTCATTCTGTAGGTTGTCTGTTCACTCTGTTGATACTAGTTTTTTTTTGCTGTGAGAAGCTCATTAATTTAATTAGGTCCCACTTGTCAATTTTTGTTTTTGTTGCAATTGCTTTTGAGGACTTAGCCATAAACTCTTTGCCAAGGCTGATGTTGAGAAGGGTATTTCTTAGAGTTTCTCTAGGATTTTAGTAGTTTGAGGGCTTATGTTTAAATTTTTAGTCTGTTTTAATTTTTGGATGTGGTAAAACGTAGGGGTCCAGTTTCATTCTTCCGTGTACATCTACCCAGTTATCCAAGCACCATTTCTTGAATAGGGGGTTCTTTCGTCATTGCTTGTTTTTGTTGACTTTGTTGAAGATCAGTTGGTTATAAGTGTGTGGCTTTATTTTTGAGGCAGTGTTTCACTCTTGTTGCCCAGGCTGGAGTGCAATGGTGTGATCTCAGCTCATTGCAACATTTGCCTTCCATGTTCCAGTGACTCTCCTGACTCAGCCCCCTGAGTAGCTGGGACTACAGGCATGCGCCACCACACCCAGCTAATTTTTTATTTTTATTTTTTCTTTTCTTTTTTTAAGATGGGATTTCACCATGTTGGTCAGGCTGGTCTTGAACGCCCGACCTCAGCTGATCCACCCACCTTGGCCTCCAAAGTGCTTGGATTACAGACATGAGCCACTACGCCCGGCCATAGTTTTGTATTTTTAGTAGAGGTGGGGTTTTTCCATGTTGGTCAGGCTGGTCTCGAACTCCCAACCTGAGGTGATCTGCCCCGCCGCAGCCTCCCAAAGTGCTGGGATTACAGGCGTGAGCCACCATGCCTGGCACACTCTATGCCTTTTAAGTGGGGCATTTAGATTGTGGACATTCAGGGTTAGTATTGATAGGCGAGATTTTGATTCTGTCGTTGTGTTGTTAGCTGGTTGTTTTGTAGACATGATTGTGTAGCTGCTTTATAGTGTCTGAGGGTTATGTGCTTAAGTGTGTTTTTCTAGTAGCAGATATTGCTCATTTCTTTTTTCTTTTTCTTTCTTTTTTTTTTTTGAGAGACAAGTTTTCTCTCTGTCACCCAAAGTGGAGTGCACTGGCATGATCATATACAACTCACTGCTCAGCTGGAAATATTGAAATAAAAAAAGAAAACAAAACAAAAACCCAGAGCAACTCACTGCAGCCTCATCCTCCTGGCTTCAAGCAACAGTCCTGCCTCAGCCTCCCTAGTAGCGGGGACCGCAGGCACACACCACCATGCCTGGATAATATTTTTATTTTTTGTAGTAATGGGGTCTCACTATGTTGTCCAGGCTGGTCTCCAACTCCTGGGATCAAGAGATTCCCAAAGTGGAGGGATGAACAGTGAGTCACCTTGCTTGGCTGGTATTGTTCTTTTGTTTCTGTATTTGGCACTCCCTCAAGGAATTCTTGTAAGGCTGGTCTAGCGGTAATGAATTCCCTTAGCATTTGCTTTCTGAGATAGATTTTATTTCTTCTTTGCTTATGAATCTTAGTTGGGTGGGATATGAGATTCTTGGAATTCTTGAAATGATTGGAATTTCTTGTCTTTGGATGCTGAAAATAGCCCCTAATCTCTCCTGGTGTGTAAGGTTTGTGCTGAGAGTTCCATTTCTAGCTTGATGCGGTTCTCTTTGTAAGTGACCTGACACTTCTGTCTAGCTGCCTTTACAATTTTTTGTCTTTCACATTGACCTTGGTGAACCTGGTCACTATGTGCCTTGGGGACGGTTGTCCTGTAGAACACTTTTTTTTTTTTTTCTTGACAGAGTCTCGTTTTGTCACCCAGGCTGGAGTGCAGTGGCTCAGTTTTGGCTCACTGCAACATCTGCTTCCTGGGTTCAAGCGATTCTCTTTCCTCAGCCTCCCAGGTAACTGGAATTACAGGTGCCTGCCACCATACCCGGCTAAGTTTTGTGTTTTTTATTTTAATTTTTTTTTTTTTTTTT
>NW_016107878.1:281052-292845 GCF_001604975.1 Cebus imitator | reverse complement strand
TTTTTTTGAGATGGAGTCTTGCTTTGTTGCCCAGGCTGGAGTGCAGTGGTGGAATCTTGGCTCACTGCAACCTCTGCCTCCCAGGTTCAAGTGATTCTCCTGCCTCAGCATCCCAAGTAGCTGGGATTACAGGTGTCCACTACCACACTTGGCTAATTTTTTGTATTTTTTAGTAGTGAGATGGGGTTTCACTACGTGGGCCAGGCTTGTCTCGAACTCCTGACCTCAGGTGATCCGCCTGCCTCAGCCTCCCAAAGTGCTGGGATTACAGGCGTGAGCCACCATGCCCGGCCCCATACCAACACTTCAATTTTAAGGCCACTTGTTTTAAAACAGGCAGTCCCTCAAGAATAGTAACAACGATGACATTTAGTGATGTTTATACCGGGTTGTCACCCCCAGACCTCTCCACATCACATCTCATTGAATCTCACAGCATCCCTGGGAGAGGGAGCATCGGTGAGGGAGAAGAGACAGGCACTCACAGTCTGAGCTGGTAGCCCTTTGCCAAGAATCTACCGATTAAATGAATGAATGAATGAAATGAATGAATGAATGGTGAATGACGCAATGAAGGAAGCATATAGCTCAAAGTGCCAGGAGCCCAGAGGTGTGTGTTTACGTGGGCATCACCCTTCTTGGGGAGTGGGACCCCTGGGGTGGCCTGCAGTGACTCAGGTGGTGGGGGCTCCTCCCTGGGGTTCCTGGCTGGAGCTCACTGGACCTGGGCAGAGTGAAGGGCACCGGAGTGAGGGGTGTGGACCAGGGTTGGGGAGCAGAGGCTCAGGGCACAGGGGCATGATGCATAAGTGACAGACCCAGGGGCATGCCTGGCTCCCCTGAGAAGATGCCCTTTCGCCCTGCCGTGCCCACTCCGGGGCAGGCGCTTTCACAGCCCCACTGACCTCCCAGCCCAACCGAAAGGGAAAGCTGAGGGGGGGGTGCCGGACTCTGAAGGCCTGGGGCGGAGGCGGCTTTGCCTTTCCTGCCTGCAGGGAACTCAGGCCCCTGAGCCACACTAGTGGGCCTTGGACTGCTGCTGTTTACTTATTCATGCACTCAGCAAACACAGAATAAGCCTTCACTCAGAAGCCGCTGGAAAGTGCTGGAAGCGGTCCTCAGGGAGCAGAGCCGGGAAGGGCAGGACTGGGGCAGGAGTGGGGGTGTAGGGGTCCCACTGTGAGAGTGGGTGCGTGGTCAAGGCGGCATCAGAAGGACGTCTTCTGAGTTGGGGGCACTTAGGGTGGATAGTGAGAAAGGCCTTAGGGAGAGGAAACAGCCAGGGCCAGGGCTGCGGGGGAGGGGGAGGTGGGGAGGTGAGGGTCCTGCTGTGGAGGGAACGTGGCACCCAGCTGGGCTCCGCGGGGTTGTGTACCCCATCTCATGCACGATGATGTGTGGATTAAGATTCCATCCTGGAAAGGCCGGGCGCGGTGGCTCAAGCCTGTAATCCCAGCACTTTGGGAGGTCGAGGCGGGTGGATCACGAGGTCAAGAGATCGAGACCATCCTGGTCAACATGGTGAAACCCCGTCTCTACTAAAAATACAAAAAATTAGCTGGGCATGGTGGCGCGTGCCTGTAATCCCAGCTACTCAGGAGGCTGAGGCAGGAGAATTGCCTGAACCCAGGAGGCGGAGGTTGCGGTGAGCCGAGATCGCGCCATTGCACTCCGGCCTGGGTAACGAGCGAAACTCGGTCTCAAAAAAAAAAAAGATTCCATCCTGGGCTGGGCGTGGTGGCTCATGCCTGTAATCCTAGCACTTTGGGAGGCCGAGGTGAGTGGATCACCTGAGGTCAGGAGTTCAAAACCAGCCTGGCCATCATGGTGAAACCCCATCTTTATAAAAAAAAAAAAAAGATTCCGTCCTGAGGGACGTAGGGACTTTGTAGCTGGCTTTCTCCAGCCAGAAACCAATTTATTTTTTATTATTTATGTTTTAGAGATGGACTCTTGCTTTGTAGCCCAGGCTTTTGGACTCTTGGCCTCAAGAGACCCTCCCACCTCAGCCTCCCAAAGTGCTGGGATTGTAGGCGTGTACGACTGTGCCTGGCTCAGCATTTTTCCTTCATTCCAAACAGAAGCGCGTTCTGTGTAACCATTAAACAATATGTATGATGCCGTTTTGCTGAAATGAAATGGCAGCCTCGTGTCTGCAGACTGTGACCAGGTAGGCGCGGGAGTTCGGGTGGCCTTGTACTTGCCATGTGCCTGAGGTGACTCAAATGGCCCATGATATTCTTTTTCTATTTGAGCCACACCTCAAAAACTGAAATCATATGTCATTTGGCTTTCCATGAGGACCCCATTCATGTGTTGAATTGGCCTCTGTTCCTTGGTGACCATTATTGGGAGTTGGCTTCCATGGTTCTTGCCATGGGGTCTCGATTTAGTAAATGATTCAAGAAACTAAGGGCTTCTTTGATGGAAGCGTCTTTCAATTGCAAATTTCCCTGTAAAAGAGAAGTCCTGCCTTTATCTCAGCAGATGCTGGGGGACGGGTCAGTCTGGCAGGAGCACATGCTACCCCACGTCATGTTTGCCTGTCTGGTTCCAAGTGCAATTCACACAGCATTTGTGTGGCTAGAAAGCAGTCAGCAAGATGACTCAGATTAATTATCACGGAGATAAAAATGTAAAACAGAAAAGGATGGGCAGAGAGCTGGTGGCTTCTAAGAAGAGGCAGGGGACTGTGTTATGACTCTGTTTCTGGCTGCTGACGGAGACAGGCTGGAAGGGTGGAGGGGGTGGGGCAGAGGCGGGAGATGAGTTGGGAGGTCACTCAGTGTGGTTGTCAGGGGAAGGGCTGAGGCCCCACTGGCAGGGGTGGGGGCAACGGGGAGCAGAAGAGGTGGACGGGAGAGACGCTTGGGAGTTACAAGGTATAGGACTTGGTGCTCAGTTTAATTAAATTAATTAATTCATTAATTAATTTTGAGACAGTTTCACTCTTGTTGCCCAGGCTGGAGTGCAATGGCATGATCTTGGCTCACCACAACCTCTGCCTCCCGGGTTCAAGTGATTCTTTTGCCTCAGCCTCCTGAGTAGTTGGGACCACACCTGGCTAATTTTGTATTTTTATTAGAGATGGGGTTTCTCCATGTCGTTCAGGCTGGTCTGGAATTCCCAACCTCAGGTGATCTGCCCGCCTCAGCCTGCCAAAGTGCTGGGATTACAGGCATGAGCCACTGCGCCCAGCCTTAAACTCCTGGGTTCAAGTGATCCTCCCACCTCAGCCTCCCAAAGCACTGGGATTACAGATGAGGGCCACTGCACCTGGCCTAGTGCTCAGTTTTAACTGAGGGAAGAGAGTGACAGCAGGGAGAGGAAGGAGGGTCTGTGGCCCGGGCAGCTGACTAGATCTCGGTGACAGGCAGGGAATGGACCACAGGTTTGCGGGAGGCTGAATTTGAGGTGTGGCTTGCACTCCTCTGACAGTGCCCATGTCCTAATCCTCGGGACCTGTGAAGATGTTCCCTTACATGGCAAAGAAGTTCTGCAGATATGTTTAAATGAAGGCTGTTGAGATGGGGAGATGGTCCTGGGTTATCCAGGTGCCCGATGTAGTCACAAGAGTTTTTGTAAGAGGGAGGCAGGAGAATCAGTCAGGGAGATGGGAGCTGCTCACCTGCAGGCCTGAAGATGGAGGGAGGGGCCACGAGTTAAAGAATGCAGGTGGCCTCCAGAAGCTGCAAAAGGCAAGACACAGATTCTCTTCTAGGTCTTCTGGGAGGAACCAGCTTGCTGACCCCTGATTTTTAGACCAGGGAGAACCATTTTCGACCTCTGACCTCCAGAGCTATAAGATAAATTTGTGCTGCAGAAGCCGGTAAATATGTGGTAGTTTTGCTAGAGCAGCCACTGCGAGGGTGCCCCCAGGCAGTTGGGGTCCAGGGCAAGAGAATGATCTCCGCTAGAGAGATACCTGGCAGGCACCAGGGACCTGGGATGGGTGAGGCCAAGAAAGCACTGTGCTCCCTAGTGGAGGGGTGAGGCTGGGGGTGTGAGGGAGCCTGAGGGGAGGGAGGAGGGAATGGTCCTGAAAGGTGTCAGATGTCCTAGAGATTCAGATAGAATAAAAAAGCTGCAGCAGCCGCCTACTTCGGGTGGAGGCGGGGGTGGGGGGGTGGCTGTTCCGTCCCAGAGAGGCTCTGAAGATCCAGAACACCTTCCCCTTGGAGCAGCCTTTCATATCAGTGGCAGAGAAATGCTCTGCCTCTGCCTCCCCCGTCTCAACTGCAGAGGCTGGGGGGTGAGAGGCGGTATCTCAGGACCAGAGGCTGAAGCTGGGCCCAGGGGCTCTGTGGGCCAGAGAGGCAACATAATGACCTGCAGCCTGATCTCTGGGGTTCTGGGTGAAATCTCATTGCTTATTTTTAATTTTTTTTTTTTTTTTTTTGAGATAGAATCTTGCTTTGTCATCCAGGCTGGAGTGCAGTGGTACGATCTCTGCTCACTGCAACTTCTGCCTCTGGGTTCAAGCGATTCTCCTGCCTCAGCCTCCCAGGTAGCTAGGATTATAGGCATGTGCCACCACATCTGGCTAATTTTTGTATTTTTAGTAAAGATGGGGTTTCACCATGTTGGCCAGGCTGGTCTCAAACTCCTGACCTCAAGCGATCTGCCCACCTTGGCCTCCCAGTGCTGGGATTACAGGTGTGAGCCACTGCGTCCAGACTCACTGCTTATTTTTAAGGCTGAGAAGCAAGTTGCCCAGATTTTGTCAAGCAGTTAATATTTATCTAGTGGCCTCAGAAGCATTTGCGTTTTCCGGACACTGGAAATGTGTTCTGTACCTTCCTCTTCTGCTGTAGGAAGAACATTCTGTCTCCTGAGGACGGCTTTCTGTCTTGTGCTGCTCAGCCTCATGGCAGTGCCCAGCGCCATTAAGGCAGCTGCTTGGTGAATGGATTGATGGGTTGGCTGAACAAATGAGTGTTTCCACCTAGCTCTGAGTCCCATCTTCTGGGGGCAGCAAGGTCACCACATGTCACCATGCTCTATGGCTTTGCTGCCAGGGGCTGGTCCACCTCTCCGCTGTCCTGGGCGTGGACAGCAGTGGCCTAGCGGGGAGGACGGGTGGGACTACTGAGAATGGAAACCCAAACCCATGCCTCATCGGGGGAGGCTGAGTCACGTGGGGGCTCAGGGAGTGGCTGAGAGCCGACTCCAGTCTTGAGGCCTGAGCTCTTTCCCCCACAGTACAGGGAAATCCTGGAACGTCTGTACCAGGCGGGAGAACACGTGAGTGAGCCGGCAGACGACGGACTGGGCCCCAGTAGTTGCTCCCAAGCAGCGAAATATTTGAGGTGCACCCCTCACACCCTCAAAAGCCCTTCAGATCACCTGGTGTTCAGGGGCAAGGTTTCCTTCTAGGTGTGATAAGCATTCAGGGAGACACTGGGCACGGAGCACAGAACCTCTGATAGCGGCCTCTGTTCAAGAAATATGAATACTAGGGCCAGGCGCGGTGGCTCACGCCTGTAATCCCAGTACTTTGGGAGGCCGAGGCGGGCGGATCACGAGGTCAAGAGATCGAGACCTTCCTGGTCAACATGGTGAAACCCCGTCTCTACTAAAAATACAAAAAATTAGCTGGGCACGGTGGCGCGTGCCTGTAATCCCAGCGACTCAGGAGGCTGAGGCAGGAGAATTGCCTGAACCCAGGAGGCGGAGGTTGCGGTGAGCCGAGATCGCGCCATTGCACTCCAGCCTGGGTAACAAGAGTGAAACTCCGTCTCAAAGAAAAAAAAAAAAAAAAAGAAATATGAATACTGGCCAGGCGTGGTGGCTCACACCTGTAATCCCAGCACTCTGGGAAGCCAAGGTGGGTGGATCACCTGAGGTCAGGAGTTCGAGACCAGCCTGGCCAAGATGGTGAAGCCCCATCTTTATTAAAAATACAAAAAGTTAGCTGGGTGTGGTGGTGCATGTTTGTAGTCCCAGCTACTTGGGAGGCTGAGGCAGAAGAATCCTTTGAACCTGGGAGGTGAAGGTTGCAGTGAGTCAAGATTGCACCACTGTACTCCAGCCTGGGCAACAGAGTGAGACTCCATCTCAAAAAAAAAACAAACAAAAAAAACTTTCTCACTCACCCCATAAAAATCTCTTCCCCAAAGCCAAGCTGCTGTCACGGTTAGGGACGGTGAGGGGTGATGTCTCTGTTCTCTACAGAACCAGCACTGGGCCGCGCCTTGAGAAGCGGGTGCGCCCCGGGTGGGGGTGTACAGTGTGTAAGAGGTCAGGCCATGCTGCTGTGGGACAGCAACCAGCTCAGCTCCACAGTGGCACCCCAAGCTAGCGATGAACCGGTTAAAGCCTGTTCCTTCTAAGTTTCTGAGGCCGACAGGGCAGGGCTACACTTCTGTCTCATCCACTGCTATGGCCTTTCCTCCTCACAAGCTGTCTGGCATCTGGAAATAACAGGAGAAGGTGTGGAGGGGCTCACAGGCCGGGGTCCGCAGCTTAGAGGGGACAGTGTCCTGTGGCCTTGGCTAAGATCTCATCCACAGCATGGCACCTTAGACTTTCCCAAGGTCACAGCTGGTGAGCTGGGACAAAGAATAGCCACTTGGCTTTCTGATACTCTTGGCAGGGCAGGCAGATTCTAAAAGCGGCACGAGCCACCCGAGCAGACCACCGTTTCCCACGTGAGCCGCTGCTCATCAGCGGCCACTGAGCTGTCGGGAAATCCGGCCATGTCCTCCCAGGCTGCAGCCCTTGACAGGAACCCTGAAACCCGCTGTGCTGGGAATATCCAGCATATCTGAGATGAAAGAATCACCAACAAGAACGGAAAATTCTTTGCAATATGGAACTTGTAAAGTCATGTGTTTTAATGGGATTACCTTAGAAACAAGAGGCCCGCTTTTTAAAGACACAAGATCCCACTGCCTTGACAATTCTGTTACTGGAAAGAGTGAATGTGATACAAAATAGTAAGAAACTGTAGATCACCGGCCCCATAATCCTTGTAAGGAGGAAGACTAGAGAGTGCTGCCAGTCTCCCATGAGCCCCTGACAGATACTATCTAATTCGTCCTGGCAACCACCACTGCCCCGACTTACCAGTCTCAGAGACTCAACTCACGCAGGGGCCGGGCGCAGGACCACAGCCAACCAGGCCTCCCCACTCCTATCCCAGGAATGCGTCTCCCCACCACGCCACCTGACCTTATCCTACTGTCCAGGTCTGCCCTGATGGCCTCCAAGGAAATGGGATGAATCACCCTTTCTGTCCACGACGAGGGCAGAATGATACAGCGGTTGAGCGTGCGCACTGGAGCCGGATGGTGGGGGTTCAAATCCCAGCTCGCCCCTCCTCTCTGCTTCGCTCCAGTTCCTGGGCCTCCGAGCCGGTCCCCTCCGCTGTGGAGTGACATACAGTATGACTGCTCATCTGCACAGACTGCTCCGTGCTGGACACGGTTCCAACTTTCCAACTACTCCCGCAGGAGCTCGTTGAATGGGGACAACAGGATCTTGCTGAGAGCAACGGGGAGGAATAAATGGAAATATCTGTGCAGTGCCAAGCCCGGCCCGGCACGGGAGAGGCATCCAGAAATGCAGCTTGAGTTCAGAAGCAGCTGGTCTGTGGCTCCCTCGGCCTGGCTTCTTGTTGGGTGTTCGGTGCCAGGCTACCTTCCTTGAGACCCAAGTCCAGTTTGTGCGGGTGCCTGTGGTCCACCAGGGCGGGCAGCGGCCCGTCATGACGCTTCCGAGGTGGATGCCTCCGAGTTCCAGGACATTGGGGACACGGCCCCACTCCTGCTCTGGAGCTCCCGGGCCTGCTGAAGCTCTTCTACAAGGTCAGCCACCAGGTTCATCTGGCAGGCCCGGAGAGCCCCCACCAGATGGGCCACTGTCGCATTCGCCTTCTCTGTGTTCTTCCAGATTCTCAGCGACTCCCTCACGCGCTCCGTCAGGTTGCGGGGGTATCTGTCCTCGATGCCGTCGATCTTGGCATCTGAGACTTTGAGCTGACGAGCGAGTCTTCTCCAGTCTTTCCCCACGTGATCACATATGAGGTCAAACGCTGCACCCAGGTCTGGGAGGGAAGGAACAGAATGGTTTACAGAGGTTTGCAGACAGGCGACCCCACACTCCTCCCCAGGACTTTTTGCCACTGACATTGAGTGGACAGAGGTGCCTACACAAGGTCCTCTGCAGAGGCTCAAGTCACCTGGCAGCAGAGGGGCTGTCACCGAACGCCCAAGAGTGGCCTCATTCCACCTCAGCCAAACCCCCTGCTCTCCAATACTGTCCTCGGAGGTGTGGCCCGATGAAGACTCAATTGCCAACGGAAGGTGCAGTGGAGCCACCTACGTAGGGCAGGAGACACTGATGGAGGGGCTGGGGAGCTGTCGGAGGGAACAGGGTTGATCCCACATCCTGCCCTAGAGCAGGCTGAATGATGTCACCTCAAAAAGGTATGTTCATGTGAAATCGCTGAAACCATGCATGCTAACTTCTTAGGAAAAAGGGTCTTTACAAAGAAAAGCTGACGGTCTTGAGAGCCCACCATGGGTTACCTGGATGCTACCAGGACAGCTGTCCTTGTGGGAAGCACACCGGAAAGGCCAGCTGAAGGCAGAGGCAGAGCCCGGAGGGAAGCGGCCGCAATCAAGAAATGCCTGAAGCTACCACAAAGCAGACCTGGAAGGGTCTCCCCCAAGGGCATTCAGTGTGAGAGGAAGTGTGGGTCTGAGACATCCTGCTGCTTCAGGCTTCTGGCCTCCAGACCGAGGGCAGATTTCTGCTGGTTTAGGCCACCAGATTTGTGATAATTTGTTATGGCAAACACAGGCAACTAGTAGGCACCCCGTTCTTATTTTGAAAGCTGCCCTGACTGACCACCAGTCTTGAGTCCCTGGCTACCATACTCCTCATGTGCTGAAGTCACCACTGAGATCAGGGAGCTGGTCACAGGACTATAACAGGCCGTTTCTGGAACGTGGAAAGAGGAAAGGAGAGGCAGGACCGGGACCGGAAGTGGCTGGACGTCTCCTGGCAATTCTGAGACGTCGGCAGGTGGACCAGCTCCCGCAGCTCTGACAGCCCTGTGGGCTGGGCACCGTGTTACCATGACTGTACAGATAAGGAAACTGAGGCACAGGGATGCTGACTGACATTCCTGAGGTCGTGTAGCTATACCATGACAGAGCCATGATCTGAAACCCTGGTGGCCTGGCGCCAGAGGCCACTGTTAACCGTTATGCTGAACTTCTGGAAAGGTGGGAGGCAGAGTCGCCCACTATCCACCTGCTCATGCCCACTGTTCACCTTCTGGTGTACGTTTTCCAACACACAGTAACTATACAAATAAAACCAAGCATACATATATCTCAAATGTCAGCTATGTTTCGTGGGCCGCCTTTAAAATGCAAATGTTTTTCCGGATATTAAATATCCCTGAAACCTGATTTTTCCACATCCTGTTTTGTTTGTTCAGCACTGTTGATGTATTTTTAAAATCTGGACTTGACTGCTTTCAGGCAGAGAGCTGTTCTGTCCACCTTGTCCTGAACGGGCACCAGTCCTTACAGAGTGAGACCCATGGCGTCACATTTATACCCCATCTGGTTTGTGACTGAATGGCTGATTGCAGGCCACAGCTCGACGCCTCTGAGGGGCGTCCCCAGTCCACTCCCAAGCCTCTTCCCCCGCCTCTGAGAACAATGGGAAAGGGCTGAGGAATCCTGCTGTACTCAGGGTTTCTCATTTTTATCCTGGAAGCTGCTGCAAGCCACAGGCGAGGGTGGAGAGGGAGTGACCAAGAGCCGGACAGGAAGCCACTCCACAATGAACTTGGCCAGAGAGGCAGTGCAGTGGCTACCGCCACCCATCCGGAGGCCGGACTGCCTGGTTCAAGCCTAGCTGTTAAGTTATCGGCTGCGCATTTCGTCAAGCCACCTAACCTCTGAGCCACAGTCCTGTCCTCTGTAAAATGGGAGCAGTGACAGATAACAGTATCCAAGCCACAGGGCTATGGTGAAGATTCTGTTTGACAGTTGGAAGGGTAAGAGTCACTGAATGAAGTATTACTCTCAGCCGTGAAGGGCATGCGCTGGGCAAATTCCGAGGCAGAAGGGAGATGATGGGAGCAGGCTCACCTAACCTCTGTTCGCACCTTTTCTGACTCCTCCTCACCTTTTCTAAAGTGAGGTTTTTTTCTTATTTACCCAGACAGAATGGGGTGGAAGAAAAAGCACTGTGCGTGTCCATGTCCTGTAACCTTGAATAAGTTAACTTCACTGCGTTTTTGGCTCTCCCATCAGCAAAACCAGGGTTGTACAGAGAAAACCCACGCAAGTCAAACCCGGCAAAGCAGAGGCGCCCGGAGGCCAAGGGGAGGAGCCTCGCAGCACCTGGGCCCGGCGATCCGGCCCTGGCTCGCCCTACCCAGGCCCGCGCCCACCTTCTTCCCCCGGCGCGGCCCCGGCCGCCGCCCCCGCCTCGAAGTCGTCCAGGCGCCGCAGCAGGTCGTGGCGCCGCAGCGAGGCGAGCAGCTCGCGCAGCAGCTCGGTGCGCCCGGGCTCCAGGTCGTTCTGCTCCAGCAGCACGGAGAAGAGGTCCAGGCCGCTCTGCACGCGCTCCAGCTTGCGCTTGCCCACGCGCCCGAGGCACAGGAACTTGAGCTCGGTCAGCTCGCTGCTCGACAGGCCGGACGACACCGAGTGCAGCAGCACCAGGAACGGGTCCATGGCGCTGCCTGCGGGCGGCCGGGGCTACGGCCCCGCCGGATCCTCCGCGCGCCCGCTGTCCTCGGCTCGCTGGCCCTGGCCAGGACTCGCCACTTGCCCGCTGGCCTAAGGCTTAGGCTCCGCCCGCGCTCGCCCCAGGCCCGGCACTCCGGTGCCAAATCCAGTACCGGAAATCCACCGTGGCACCTTTTCCATCGTTATCTCGCGAGAACTCCGGGACCGCGCATGCGCCCCGGGCGAAGCCGTAGCCGTTTCCGCCCTGGGTGGCGGCGCAGCGGATGGGCGCGGCCTCTGCGCCTGCGCCCAGCGGATCGTCTCTTTTCCGGTTGGGAAGTGGGGCCTTGAATGTCCGGAGACCCCGCCGGTGGCTCAGCTGTCTGCAGTGAGGGTGGTCGCGCCTCTGCCGAGTCTACCTGTTTGCCTACCGCGGTGCGGCCCTACTGCGAACAGGGCCGCGGAGGGGCGGGGCGGGGCCGGCCGGGACGTCACGTGACCTCACATCGGCCAGTGACTGACGTTTCTTAGGCGTTCACGTTTAGGGACAGACGTGGAAAATGCGTTCTTTGGTGCCCTTGGGGACGTCTTGTGTGTACATAAAACACTACCCGGAAGCTTATTTGCGTTTAAAAATGTGATTTAAATAATATTTGCTTTCTAAAGTAACTGCCATTTATTCAATCAACATTATTGAGCGCCTACCGTGCCAGGTAGTAGGGGCTAGGGACAAATTAGTGAACAAAGCGAGAGGGTCCCCGAGTGCCCGGAGTTTACATCATAAGTACGAAAGCGACACTCTCCAGAAGAGAAGGTTGTGGCGGGCGCGGTGGCTCAGCTTGCAATCTCCGCACTTTGTGAGGCTGAGGCAGGATTGATTGAGCCCAGGAGTTCGAGACCATCCTGGGCAACATAGCGAGACCTTGTCTCTGTTAAAAAATAAAAATAAGTAAAAATAAGGAAATCGTGTAGTATGCCAGAAATTCAGGAAAGTCAGGGAAAACGGAGTCTGTTCATGGGGTGGGCATGTGGAGGGTGGGGGCTGGGTGGTCTGATAGGGTCTCTGTTCATGGGGTGGGCATGTGGAGGGTGGGGG
>NW_016107878.1:240441-280842 GCF_001604975.1 Cebus imitator | reverse complement strand
ATGTGGAGGGTGGGGGCTGGGTGGTCTGATAGGGTCTCTGTTCATGGGGTGAGCATGTGGAGGGTGGGGGCTGGGTGGTCTGATAGGGTCTCTGTAAGGGTGCTGGTGAAGGCTGTGAGGGGCCAGGTACCTAGGTGTGGGGGGAAGAGCTGGGCACACAGAGAACAGAAGAGCAGAGGCACCGGGAGGGCTGGGGTTCCAGGAGCAGCAAGGCCATGGGTCTGGAGTTGAGGAGGGGGTGCAGACTAGGAGAGCCCTCATCAGCCAGCAAGGACAGCTTTACTGCAGAGTGGGGACAGGGGGTGATGCCAGCTGAGTTTTTTTTTTTTTTTAATTTAGATATAATTCACATACCATACAATTCACTTTTTTTTTTTTTTTTGTCTGACGTGGAGTCGTGCTCTGTCCAGCCCAGGCTGGAGTGCAGTGGCATGATCTCGGCTCACTGCAACCTCCACCTCACAGCTTCAAGCGGTTCTTCTGCCTCAGCCTTTCAAGTAACTGGGACTACAGGCACGGATCGCCACACCCAGCTAATTTTTGTATTTTTAGTAGAGACGGGGTTTCCCCGTATTGACCAGGCTGGTCTCAAACTCCTGACCTCTGGTGATCTGCCCACCGTGGTCTCCCAAAGTGCTGGGATTATAGGTGTGAGCCACCGTGCCTGGCCCCAGTTCACCCCTTTAAAGTGCACACTTCAGTGGTTTTTAGTGTAACAACAAGATTGTGGAACTCTTGCTACTGTCTTACTTGAGGACATTTTCATCATCCGGAGAAGAAAGCCATTCGCATTTGCTCCTCCCCTCCTCCACCCACCGTGAATCTACGTTTACTGTCTTTCTTTTTTTTCTTTTGTGAGACAGAGTCTCCTCTGTGGTTCAGGCTGGAGTGCAGTGGTGCGATCTCGGCTCACTGTAACCTCTGCCTCCTGGGTTCAAGCAATTCCCCTGCTTCATCCTCCCGCATACCTGGGATTACAGGTGCCTGCCAGCATGCCTGGCTAATTTTTGTATTTTAGTAGAGACAGGGTTTCACCATGTTGGCCAGGCTGGTCTTGAACTCCTGACCTCAAGTGAGCCTCAGCCTCCCATAGTGCTGGGATTACAGACGTGAGCCACTGCGCCCTGCCGAATCTACTTTCTTAATCTATGGATTTGCTGATTCTGGACATTCCATGTATACAGAACCATACAATATGTGGCCTTTTGTGTCTGGCTGTTTTCAGCATTATTTTTAAGGTTCAGCCATGTTGCAGAACATATGAGTACTTCATTCCTTTTTTTTTTTTGAGACATAGTGTGCTCTTTTGCCCGGGCTGGAGCGCAGTGGCACAATCTTGGCTCACTGCAGCCTCTGCCTGCCAGGCTCAAGTGACTTGTCTCTTATGCCCTAGCCTCCCAAGTAGCTGGGATTATAGGTATGTGCCACCATGCCAAGCTAATTTTTGTATTTTTAGTAGAGATGGGGTTTTGCCATGTTGGCCAGCCTCTTCTCAAACTCCTGGCCTCAAGTGATCCTCTTGCCTCAGCCTCCCAAAGTGCTGGGATTACAGGTGTGAGCCACTGCACCCAGCCTCTTTCTTTCTTTCTTTCTTTTTTTTTTTTTTTGGAGCCGGAATTTTGCTCTGTCTCCCAGACTGGAGTGCAGTGGTGTGATCTCGGCTCACTGCAATCTCTGCCTCACGGGTTCAGTGATTCTCCTGCCTCAGCCTCCAGAGTAGCTGGGACTACAGGTGCATGCCACCATGCCTGGCCAAGCAAATTGGGTTTTCTATGTGTGCGCATGCGTGTGTGTGTGCGCGTGCGTGTGTGTGTGTGTGTGTGTGTGTGTGTGTGTGTATTTTAATTCACACTGGCAATCTGTGACTTAATTGGTGAACTAAGAGCCTTTTCATTTAAGGTGACCATTAATATGTCACCTCTTAAGTCTGCCGTTATTTTTTTCTCTGGTTCTGTTTCTCTGTCTGTCTTCTTGTGCCTTCTGCTGTGCCTGCTGGCTCTGGATCCAGTGATGGGGGCTTGAACTGACGTTTCTCTGGGAAGGCCAGTGGCTCCCACATTCACAGCCTCGGCTGCCTTCAGGTCTGTTCTAAGTCAGTGAGGGCGAAAGACAATGAGAATGGAAGCCACAGGAACCCAGCGCATGCATAACCCAGCAGCAGCATCTCCCCGCCCCGGTGAAGGTTGTTCTGGGGGAGACGGGTCTAGGATTGTCAGCAGGCAGAGTCCCCATGTCTCCGGGACATCTTTCTACGTGTGCTGGGCAGTCGTCTGGCACAGCCACCTGCAGGTGGAAGGTCTGGCCACCCTAGAGCAGGCTGGAAGAGGGGCTGGGCTGCGAGAGTCCAGCATGTGTGTGGGCTAAGCCCTGGCCGGTGGCGGGCATCTGAGTGATGGGGAGGGTCACCCGGCCTCCAGAGTCCCCACCTGGACTGGCTCTGGCCCCTGACGGTTCCTTTTTTTCTTTTTGAGATGGAGTCTCGCTCTGAAGCCCAGGCTGGAGTGCAGTGGCACGATCTCAGCTCACTGCAACTTCTACCTCCCGGGTTCAAGTGATTCTCCTGCCTCAGCCTCCTGAGTAGCTGGGATTATGGGTGCCCACCACCACGCCTGGCTAATTTTTGTATTTTTAGTAGAGATGAGGTTTTGCCATGTTGGCCAGGCTGAGCTCAAACTCCTGACCTCAGGTAATCCTGCCACTTTGGCTCCCAAAGTTCTGGGATGACAGGCGTGAGCCACCGTGCAGGGCCTTCCTTTCTCTTTATTGTGGTAAAGTATACATACCATTGCATTGACCATCTTAACCATTTTTTTTTTCTTAAGATGGGGTTTCACCATGATGGCCAGGCTGGTCTTGAACTCCTGACCTCAGGTGATCCACCCACCTCGGCCTCCCAAAGTGCCAGGATTACAGGCGTGAGCCACCGTGCCCGGCCCTTAACCATTTTTTAGGTGAACAAGACAGTGGCGTTAAGTACATTCACATTGTTGCCTCCATTGCTACCACCCATCTCAGAAATCTCTTCGTCTTGTAAAACGGAAACTGTACCCATTAAATAATGCCCTATCCCCTCTCCCAGCCCCTGGCACCCACCCGTCTACTTTCTGTGTCTATGGATTTGATGACTTGGGGCCTCACGTAAGTGGAATCCTGCAGTATTCTGTCTTTTCGTGACTGGCTTGTTAATATTATTTTATCTTTTATTAATTTTTTTATTTTTATTTTTTGAGATGGAGTCTCCCTCTGTCGCTTAGGCTGGAGTGTAGTGGTGCAATCTTGGCTTATTGCAATCTCCGGTCTCCTGGGTTCAAGCCATTCTCCTGCCTTAGCCTCTCCAGTAGCTGAGATTAAGGGCATCCATTTAAAGCCACTGTGCCCAGCTAGTTTTTGTGTTTTTAATAGAGATGGAATTTTATTATATTGGTCAGGCTGGTCTCGAACTCCTGACCTCAAGTGATCCACCCGCCTCGGCCTCCCAAAGTGCTGGGATTACAGGTCCGAGCCACCGAGTCCAGCCTATCTTATTTTTTAGACATGGGGTCTTTTTTTTTTTTTAATTTTAAAAATTGTTTTCTTTTTTCTACCCAAATCATAAGGAAAGAGACAGGGTCTTTTTCTGTTGTCCAGGCTGGAGTGCAGTGGTGCAGTCATGGCTTACTGTAGCCTCGACCTCCTGGGCTCAAGTGAGCCTCCTGCCTCAGCCTCCTGAGTATCTGGGACTATAGGTGCATGCTGGCTTATTTCACTGAGCGTAATGTAATGTCTTCAGAGGCTCATCCACGCTGTAGCGTGTGTCAGAATTTCCTGCTTGTAAGGGCTGAATTATATTCCATTATATGGATTGGGCACATTTTGTTTATCCGTTCATCCATGGATGGGCGCCTGGATTGCTTCCATGTTTTAGTTGTGTGAATGATGCAGCTATGAGCATGGGTGTGCAAATATCTGTTCTAGTCTTTGCTTTCACTTCTGGGGATACACCCAGACGTGGAATTTCTGGGTTATATGCTGATTCTATGTTTCATGTTTTTTTTGGAACCACCAAACTCAACTGGGTATAGTGGCTCACACCTATAATCCCAGCACTTTGGGAGGCTGAGGTTGGCAGATCACCAGGTCAAGAGATCGAGACCATCCTGGCCAGCATGGTGAAACCTCGCCTGTACTAAAAAAATATACAAAAATTAGCTGGGCACAGTGGCATGCGCCTGCAGTCCCAGCTACTCGGCAGGCTGAGGCAGGAGAATCGCTTGAACCTGGGAGGTGAAGATTGCAGTGAGCTGAGATCTTGCCACTGCTCTCCAGCCTGGTGACAGCAAGACTCTGTCTCAAAAAGAAAAGAAAAAAGAAAAAAAGAAAAGAAACCACCAACTCTTTTCACAGTGGCTGCTGTACCATTTTACATTCCTGTCAGCAAGGGTCCCAATTTCTCCACATCCCTGTCAATTCTTATTACTTTCTCTTTTCTCTTCTTTTTTTTAAAATTTGAGATACGGGCTCTTGCTGTCACCCAGGCTGCAGTGCAGTAGCGTAATCATGGCTCACTGCAGCCTCAACCTCCTGGGCTCAGGTGACCCTCCCGCATCAGCCTCCCAAGTAGCGGGGACTACAAGTGTGCACCACCACACCTAGCTAATTATTTTTTTTAAGTCTCACTCTGTCACCCAGGCTGGAGTGGTGGCGTGATCTCGTCTCACTGCAAACTCTGCCTTCCAGACTCAAGCAATTCTTGTGCCTCAGCCTCCCGAATAGCTGGGTGGCATGCGCCACCACACCTGGCTTTGTTTGTATTTTTAGTAGAGATGGGGTTTCACCATGTTGCCTAGGGTGGTCTCAAACTCCTGGCCTCATGTGATCCGCCCACCTCAGCCCCTCAAAGTGTATGAGCTACAACATGAGCCACTATGCCTGGCCTACACCCAGCTAATTTTTACATTTTTTGTAGAGCTGGGAGGTGGTCTCATGTTGCCCAGGCTGGTCTCAAACTCCTGGGCTCAAGCAAACCACCTACCTCAACCTCCCAAAGTGCTGGCTCACAGGTATGAGCCACTGTGCCAGGCTTCATTTTTCTGTGTGTATGATAGTAGCCATCTTAATGGGTCTGTAAGGTGGCGTCTCATAGTTCCGATTTGTACTGAAAGACTCATGATGTTAAGCATCTTTTTGTGGGTCTAGCCGCCATTTATATGTTTTCTTTGGAGAAATGTCTTTTCAAGTACCCTGCCTTTTTTTTTTTTGAGATGGAGTCTCCCTCTGTCATCCAGGCTGGAGTGCAGAGGCACGATCTCAGCTCACTGCAACCTCTGCCTCCTGGGTTCAAGCAATTCTCCTGCCTCAGCCTCCTGAGTAGCTGGGACTACAGGCACCCACCACCACACCCGGCTAATTTTTGTATTTTTAGTGGAGACGGGGTTTCACCATGTTGGCCAGGATGGTCTCGAACTCATGACCTCAGGTGATCTGCCCACTTTGGCCTCCTGAAGTGTTGAGATTACAGGCATGAGCCACCGTGACTGGCCAAAGGAAAAACGCTGAATTTTGATGAAGTCCAGCTTATGTATTTTTTCTTTCACTGAGCCTTGTGCCTTAATAAAAGAAAGAAAGAGTCTGGGCGAGGTGGGTCACACTTGTGATCCCAGCACATTGGGAGGCTGAGGCGGGCAGATCATGAGGTCAGTAGTTTGAGACCAGCCTGGCCAACGTGGTGAAATCCTGTCTAAAAATGCAGTAATTAGCTGGGCGAAGTGGCACGTGCCTGTAGTCCTAGCTGCTCGGGAGGCGGAGGCAGGAGAATCGCTTGATCTTGGGAGAGGGAGGTTGTAGTGAGCCGAGATTCCCCACTGCATTCTAGCCTGGGTGACGGAGTGAGACTCCATATCAAAAAAAAAAAAAAAAAAAAAAAAAAAAAAAAAAAAAAGAAAGAAAACAATATCTTATACTGGCTTTGTGAAAGCAAATTCATCTTTAATTTGTGAGGATGATGGTCAGAATTTTTTTTTTTTTTTTTGAGACAGAGTTTTGCTCTTGTTATCCAGGCTGGAGTGCAATGCGCGATCTCGGCTCACCGCAACCTCCTTCTCCTGGGTTCAGGCAATTCTCCTGCCTCAGCCTCCTGAGTAGCTGGGATTACAGGCATGTGCCACCATGCCCAGCTAATGTTTTGTATTTTTAGTAGAGACGGGGTTTCACCATGTTGACCGGGATGGTCTCGATCTCTTGACCTCATGATCCACCCACCTTGGCCTCTCAAAGTGCTGGGATTACAGGCGTGAGCCACCGCGCCCGGCCTCAGAATTCTTTTGCTTTCTCTTGAAACAGGGTCTTACTCTGTGGCCCAGGCTGGAGTGCAGCGGCGTGATCATGGCTCCCTGCAGCCTTGACCTCCC
Organism: Cebus imitator; assembly: GCF_001604975.1. Classification (NCBI taxonomy): domain Eukaryota; kingdom Metazoa; phylum Chordata; class Mammalia; order Primates; family Cebidae; genus Cebus; species Cebus imitator. The sequence continues at coordinate 274,456 of NW_016107878.1, read as the reverse complement.
AGGCTCAAGCAGTTCTTCCACATCAGCTTCCGGAGTAGCTGGGACCACAGGCACCAACCACCACGCCCAGCCAATTGTTTTTGTTTTTGTTTTTTTGAGACAGTTTTGCTCTTGTTGCCCAGGCTGGAGTGTAATGGCGCGATTTTGGCTCACTGCAACCTCTACCTTCCAGGTTGAGGTGATTCTCCTGCCTCAGCATCCCAAGTAGCTGGGATTACAGGCACCTGCCACCACGCTTGGCTAATTTTTGTATTTTGAGTAGAGATGGGTTTCGCCGTGTTAGCCAGGCTGGTGCGCCACCTCATCCAGCTAATTTATTTTTTACGTGTTTTGTACAGGTGGTTCTCCCTTTGTTGTCAGGCTGGTTTTGAACTCCTGGGCTTAAGAGGTTTGCTCACCTTGGCCTTTCAGTGTTGGGATTACAGGCGTGAGCCCCACGCCCGGTCCTGCTTCTTTTTTCTTTGTATTGTTTCAGTGTCTTTGGGTTTTTTTTTTCTCTTTCTTTTCTCATTCATTTTGGTCTTCGTCATTGATGTGCAAGGCTATTCTAAGTATGCGGGCATCCTTGGCTCTCCTTGGGGGTAGTATTTTTTTTCCAAAAAAAGAGGCTGCTTCCTGAGGAGTGGGCCGCGTGGTAGGCAGAACACCCCCTGATGCCCACAGAATACCCCAGATGTCCACATCCCCCCTGGCCCTCAGCCTGATACCCAGACCTGCACCTATGTTTGCAGGGCAAGACAGACTTTAAGATGCCATGAAGAGGCTGGATGTGGTGGCTCACTCCTGTAATCTCAGCAATTTGGAAGGCTGAGGTGGGTGGATCACCTGAGGTCAGGAGTTCAAGAACAGCTTGGCCAACATGATTAAATCCCATCTCTACTAAAATACAAAAATTAGCTGGGTGTGGTGGTGCACACCTGTAATCCCAGCTACTTGGGAGGCCAAGGCAGGAGAATCCCTTGAACTCAAGAGTGGAGATTGCAGTGAGTGGAGACTGCGCCATTGCACTCCAGCCTGGGTGACGAGTGAAATTCTATCTCAAAAAAAAAAAAGATGCCATGAAGGCAGAGCTTTGAGATGGGAGCTTTCTTGGTTTATCCTCACAGACCCAGTCTAATCATGAATCCTCGTACAAGAATAACCAGAGAAGAGGCAGTGTGAAGACGTGGCTAGCAACGGGGTCACAGGCAGGAAGGCTGGGGCCTCTGGATGCTGGAGAAGGCATGATGACTTCTCCCCCGGAGCTTCCGCAGGCAGCCGGCCTTGCTGACAGGTCGATTTACCCCAGTGAGACCTGTGCCAGCACCTGACCTATGGTAAGGGAATAAATTCATGTTGTTTAGGGCCACAGAGTTGGTGGTCATTTGCCACCGCAGCAAGTATTCTAGGTCGGTGCACACGTAACTGCGGCTTTTCACCAACCTAATAGAAAACTAAGGCTGGCCGGGCGCAGTGGCTCACGCCTGGAATCCCAGCACTTTGGGAGGCTGGCGTGAGTGGATCAGAAGGTCAGGAGTTTGAGACCAGCCTGGCCGATATGGTGAAACCCGTCTCTACTAAAAGTAGAAAAATGAGCTGGGCATGGTGGCGGGCTCCTGTAGTCCCAGCTACTCGGAAAGTTGAGGCAGGAGAATTGCTTGAACCTGGGAGGCAGAGGTTGCAGTGAGCAGAGACTGCACCACTGCACTCCAGCCTGGGCGACAGAGCAAGACTCTGTCTTAAACAACAAAACTAAGTAAGGTAGGTGACAGGTGGGGGGCCCTTCCCTTCCCTGAGTGCAGCTTCTGCAGGCAGCCAGCAGAGGGCAGCAGCCACCAGCAAGCCAAAGCAGGGGAAAGAATTTCTGCAGCAGAGGTTGGGGCCGGTCCCGGCAGTGGCAACAGCTGGGAGAAGGGAGTTTGGGCGGATACTTAGGATGTGCGATGACATTCAGTGTCTGAGTCCCAGCTTCAGAAGTGGGTTTTTGTTTTTCTTTTGGAGACAAATTCTTTCTCTGTTGCCCAGGTTGAGGTGCAGCGGCACAATCCCGGCTCACTGCAGCCTCAATCTCTCAGGCTGAAGCCATCCTCCCCGCTCAGCCTCCCACGTAGCTGGGACTACAGGTACATGCCACCACACCTGGCTAATTTTTAGCTTTTTTTCTTTTATTTTTTTGTAGAGACAGGGTCTTGCCACGTTGCCCAGGTTGGTCTCGAACTCTTGGACTTAAGTGATCCTCTGACCTCAGCCTCCCCAAGTGCTGGGATTACAGGTATGAGCCACTGTGCCCAGCCCAAAAAGTGCATTTTTTTTTTTTGTGGAAGTTGACTGTACACTTTTGTGCAATTTTCTGTATGTTATACTGTACTTTTTTTTCCCATTTATTTTATTTTATTGCATTTTAGGTTTTGGGGTACATGTGAAGAACATGCAAGATTGTTGCATAGGTACACACGTGGCAGTGTGATTTGCTGCCTTCCTCCCCATCACCTATGTCTGGCATCTCTCCCCTTGCTATCTCTCCCCAACTTCCCACCCCCCACCGTCCCTCCCCTATTTCCCCCCAACTGACCCCAGTGTGTAGTGCTCCCCTCCCTGTGTCCATGTGTTCTCATTGTTCAACACCCACCTATGAGTGAGAACATGCGGTGTTTGATCTGCTCTTCTGTCAGTTTGCCGAGAATGATGGTTTCCAGGTTCATCCATGCCCCTACAAAGGACACAAACTCATCATTTTTGATGGCTGCATAATATTCCATAGCGTATATGTGCCACATTTTCCCTATCCAGTCTATCGTCGATGGGCATTTGGGTTGGTTCCAGGTCTTTGCTATTGTAAACAGTGCTGCAATGAACATTCGTGTACACGTGTCCTTATAGTAGAACGATTTGTAATCCTTTGGATATATACCCAGTAATGGGATTGCTGGGTCAAATGGAATTTCTATTTCTATGTCCTTAAGGAATCGCCACACTGTCTTCCACAATGGTTGAACTAATTTACATTCCCACCAACAGTGTAAAAGTTCCTGTTTCTCCACATCCTCTCCAGCATCTGTTGTCTCCAGATTTTTTAATGATCCCCATTCTAACTGGCATGAGATAGTATCTCAATATAGTTTTGATTTGCACTTCTCTGATAACCAGTGATGATGAGCATTTTTTCATGTTTGTTGGCCTCATGTATGTCTTCTTTTGTAAAGTATCTGTTTATATCCTTTGCCCACTTTTGAATGGGCTTGTTTGTTTTTTTCTTGTAAATCTGTTTTAGTTATTTGTAAATTCTGGATATCAGCCCTTTGTCAGATGGGTAAACTGCAAAAATTTTTTCTCATTCTGTTGGTTGCCGATTCACTCTAATGACTGTTTCTTTTGCTGTGCAGAAGCTGTGGAGTTTGATTAGGTCCCATTTGTCTATTTTGGCTTTTGTTGTCAATGCTTTTGGTGTTTTGGTCATGAAGTCCTTGCCTACGCCTATGTCCTGAATGGTTTGTTATACTGTACTTTAATGAAAATTGTGTGGGTGGGAGGGGAAGAAGGGAAGGGAAATGGAAGACAGTAAATACATTACTTGGCAGGGCTGAGGAAATCAGACTGGAGTGTCTGCTGAGCCTTTGCTCTGTGGCTGCATTCTGGGCAGGCTGTGGCAGGGGCAGCAGACACCATACCATCTGAGGAAGCCAGGCAAAAATGCCTGGGCTGGTCCCATGTCTCCAGGCGTAAGCTGTCTCTTTGCCATTTGCTCTTGTGCCAAGGCTGTGTGAGTGAGGGGGATGAACTGCCTGCTGTGAGCATGTCTTCAGGTCAGAAGGCATCACATTTACCTCCCACTACCCCCTTACCTCCTCCGTGAACACCCCTGCTAACTTGATCCTGAGGCCCACTCTGCTTGGAGGCAAAAAGACCCAGTTGTCAGTCTATTTTCCACCCATCCACCCAATCATCCATACATCTACACATCCATCCATCTACACATCCATCTATCCATCTACACATTCATCCATCTACACATCCATCCATCCATCTACACATCCATCCACCCATCCACCATCCATCCATCCATCCATCCATCCTGCCATCTACCATCCATCCATTCATCCAGCATCCATTTATCCATCCATCCATCCATCCACCCACCCAATCCATCCATTCATTCATCCATACATCCACTCACTCACTCACCATCCATCCATCCACACATCCCTCCATTCACCCATTATTTCACCCAATCCATCCACCCATCCACATATCCATCCATCCACCCACCCATCCATTCACACATCCATCCATCCATCCATCCATGCATCCATCCATCTACCCAATGCACCCATCCACACATCCATCTACCCACCCATCCACCATCCATCCATCCATCCTTCATCCACCCACCTGTTCATCCATCCATCCATCCATCCACCCACCCAATGCACCCATCCACACATCCATCCACCCACCCATCCACCATCCATCCATCCATCATTCATCCACCCACCTGTTCATCCATCCATCCATCCATCTATTCACCCAATCCATCCATCCATCTGTAGGGTCCAGCCCTACAGGGTTCTGTGAGCCCCTCTCAGCTGGTGAGGAGAAGAGAAATTGTAGGAATAAAAGACACAAGACACAGAGATTGAGAAAAGAGAGTCTGGGCCCAGGGGTCCACTGCTACCCAAATCGTGGAGACCAGCAGTGGCCCCCGGGACACTCTCACTTTTATTGAGTTGCAAATCTGGGGGCAGGGTGGGTAGGGTGTGGTCTTGGTGGTTGGAGACTGGGGGCAGGGTACATAGAGCATGACAGTGATAGGGGCAAGTATATCACATGTCATTCAGGTGGGGGCTCAGGAATTTCTGGCACCCGAAGTGAGGTAAGCAGCATAATGCTTCAACACTTTTTTCCATACTTATTAGGAAAGAACAAAAACATTAAGATTTATATTACTATTACTGATGATCTTTCCTAAGAAAAAAGGAGCCAGGTGCAGAAGCAGAACATGAGAGTGGACATGGAGCGCAGCGTCACATAGAGACAGTTAAGCCCCTAGATGTCTGCGGGCCCATCTGGCAGCCGTCAGGCCTCCCACAAGAGCTTGGAGGAGCAGAGTTTTCTCCTCACTCTTCTGGGGAAGGAGACGTCTCTAAGCCCTCTGTCACGTCTCCTTCCCTAGCTGGCTAAAGAGCGGGTGCTTTCCCAGCATTGGCGCTGCCGCACAGCTGAGGTGCCCTCCAGCAGCCCTTTTGCGGGCGTGACAGAGGGCTCAGAGCATCTTGTCTTAGTGTCACTCATTTCACAATGTCACCCCAGGTTCACGCTTCCGACCTGAGAGGCATTAGTAAAAGAGTTAAGATCACCTCTGAATAAGATCACATAAGAATAATAACTACTATGGTTATATTTCTACTTACTTTCTTCTTCATTATTTATATGGAAATAGGCTAAGGCCTTTTGCTCCTGACTCAGCACTTATGGGATCTCCCCCTACATCCATCCACCCAATTCATCCATTCACCCATCCACCATCCATCCATCCATTTATACATCCATCCACACATCTGTCCATCCACCCATCCACCATCCACCCAGTCCATCCATCCATCCATCCTTTCACCCATCCACCCATTCATCCATCCACACATCTATCCATCCACCCATCCACCATTCACCCATCCATCCATCCACACATCCAACCATCCTCCCATCCACTCATCCATCTATCCACCATCCACACATTCGTCCATCCATCCTCCCATCCACTTATCCATCTATCGACACATCCAACCATCCATCCATCCATCCATCCTCCTATCCATCCACCATCCACACATTCATCCATCCATCCCACATTTATCTATCCATCAATTCCTCACTTGCTTATTCATCCATTCAGCTCTTTCTGGTGCCTCCTCTGTGCCTGGCATTGTGCCAGTACTTACTTCTGGCCCGTTTTCTGGCACATGTTAGCATGTCTCTTCTTTGCTGTGGCTCTTACAAAACCTGGGCAGGTAAATAAGTGTTGCCTGACATGTGAGGACACATATCACCTGGGGTCGGGGGCACACGAGGGGCTCCTGGAACCCTGAAGATGAGTGTGTGTGGGACTTAGTGATGTGAGTGCCCTGGGCAGGGCTCTGAGTCCAGCCTTGGGCTCAAGATAGCTCTGCTTCCAGCACATACTTTGGCCAAGCTCTGAATCCACTGCTAGTTCTAGATCTGTAGCCAGGGATGTTGGTCTGAGGCTTGTCTAGAAAGGCCCCAGCCGCAGTTGCCCCTGGAGCCAGTGGGCAGGCATGTTTGGGAGGGTGGAGAGACTGGCGAGCACAGGCACCATCTTAGGCAGGCCAGGCCCCACCGGGCTGCGGTCGAATGTGAGAACGTGACCTGAGGGCTGTGCAGCAGCAGGTGTGATTTCTCAGGAGAACACGCAAATGTGGGCTTTAAATGCCGGGCTTTTATGCATTAAGTTAACTTCAGAAGTTAACAAATGCCGAGCCTACCAAACAGCAGTCGTCTTGGGCTGGATGCTATTCGTGGTCAGCCTCCACCCTCAGAGGAGAGTGGCAGAACCCTCGTGGCCAGACACCAGTGTGTCCTTGCCGGGCTCCGGGGTGCAGCTGGTGCCCTCAGACCTCAGGGCCCGCTGGGCTTGCCCCCAACCCTGCACCCAGCCACGCAACTCCAGGGACCAGTAGTAGGAGACTCTTTGCACCAGGTCTCTGGGGCGGAGGGCTGGCGTGCCTCCAGCTTATGGATGGCTGCAGTGGGGCCCTGCGCCTCTCCGAGCCTCCTGTGCCCGTCTGTGTAACAGTGGGACTGGCTGCAGTTTCCACCCTACAGCGGCCGTGACCTCAAATGGACATCAGCTCCCATCACTGCCCTCATAGACACTGCCCAGCCCTGCCCATGGCACCTACCACCAAGTTCAAAGCGTCCACTCAGCCAGAGCCCTGCATGAGTTGGCTCTAGCCACCTCTCCAGCGTCTCCTGCTGCCTCTCTGCCCCTCTGCTCCTGGAGCTCATCCAGCGGGTGCTGCTTCGGCCTCTGCACCTGCTGGTCCCTCTGTTGCGTGTTTCTGGCTCCTGGCTGCTCAGGTCCGGGGCCTCTGGCACAGCGTCGTCACCCTCAGTCAGGCATACTCCCTGCTCTGTTTTCATCAGCACCCCCTTGTCCGAAGTTGTCTGGTTCCACTGTTGGGTTTCCGGTTCAGCATTTGCCTTCCTGTGAGAGAATGTCATCTGGGAGGGAAGGGGCTGCGTCCTCGGTCTTCACCCTTTTCTTCCTAGTGCCTGACACACAGTGGAGTTCATTTTTATTTTTATTTTTTGGTATATATATTTTTAGTAGAGACTGGGTTTCACTTTGTTGGCAAGGCTGGTCTCGAACTTCTGGTCTCAGGTGATCCACCCACCTTGGCCTCCCAAGGTGCTAGGATTACAGGCATGGGCCACTGTGCCTGGTCTAATTTTTATTTTTTTGAACAGGGTCTTGCTCTCTTGCCCAGGCTGGAGTGGAGTGATGCAATCATAGCTCACCACAGCCTTGACCTCCTGGGCTCAAGCGATTCTCCTACCTCATTCTCCCGAGTAGCTGGGACCACAGGTGGTTGCCACCATGCCCAGCTACTTTGATTATTTTTTTCAGAGATAGGGTCTTGCTATGTTGCCCAGGCTGGTCTGGAACTCCTGGGCTTAAGCAATCTTTTTGCCTGGGCTTCTCAAAGTGCTGGGATTGCAGGCATGAGCCACTGCACTTGGCCTACAGGAGTTCAATAAATGTTTCTTGAATGTTCTACATGTTTATGAGGTCTGGCCTTCAGACTTGGCATTAAAGCTTGGTGAAGAGCCTGTTTCTTCATTTCTCAGATGTGGCTGAAGGTCCCCACCTGTGCCCTCCCAGGCTCTGAGAGGACCCACAGAGACCGGAGGGCAGAGGGAAGGGGTTCCTGCGGTGCCGATCCTGGGGTGCCATTCTCCCGGGGCCCTCCCTACAGGATCCAGGAAGTGGGGCCTAAGCTTTAGGAGGCTGCCCCGACCAAGGTGGCAAGGTGCTGTGCTGAGGAGAGCCAGCACGAGGGGGCGCCTGATGCCTGCCGCAGGCGGGAAGAGGCCCTGCCTGGTCCCGGCAGTGAGAGGAAGGTGGGCCAGGCCGAGGGCTGCACAAGGACAGCGTCCCCAGCCCGAAGCCCAGTGCTACCTTGCTGACATTTTGGTGTTAAAAATATACATTCTTGGCCGGGTGTGGTGGCTCACACCTGTAATCCAAGCACTTTGGAGGCCAAGGCTGTCAAATCACCTGAGGTTGGGAGTTCAAGACCAGCCTGACCAACATGGTGAAACCTCATCTTATTCAAAAAAAAAAATATATATATATACACACACACACACACACACACACACATTCTTTTATGAAGTGATAGTGATTATAGGTGGTGGTTCTAAAAAAAATCCCCACTGGCCCAGATGAAAACATTGGCAACCCTAGGTCAGTCCAAAAAGGTTTTGGGGAAATTTAGGGTCCGTGAAATCCTGAATACTAGTCTGCTGGGTTGTGGGATTAGAGGTTGAGATATGGGGATCTGGGAAGACCCTGCTGAGAAAGTGTGACCACAATCCCCCAACCCAACACACACACACACAGAAGGAATACACGGCACGTGTGCATGTACACAAGCACACACACACCAGCATACATGCACACACACCAGCACATATGCACACGCTCACGCCAGCACATGTACACACATGCCAGCACATATGCACATACTCCAGCACATATACACACATGGCAGCACAAACATACACCAGCACACATGCACACACACCAGCACATATGTACACACACCAGCACATATGCACACACACCAGCACATATGCACATGCACACCACCACATATGCACAAACACCACCATATATGCACACACATACCAGCACACATGCACATACACCAGCACCCATGCACACACACTGCCACATATGCACACACACCACCATATATGCACACACATACCAGCACACATGCGCACACACCAGCACCCATGCACACACACTGCCACATATGCACACACACCAGCACATATGCACACACAGTAGCACATATGAACATACAGACCAGCACATATGCATACACATCAGCACATATGCGCACAAACACCAGCACATATGCACACACACCAGCACATGTGCACACACACAGCACATATACACACACGGCAGCACATATGCACACATACCAGCACATATGCACACACACAGCACATATGCACACACACCAGCACATATCCACACATACCAGCACATATGCATACACACCAGCACATATATACACACACCAGCACATATGCACACACACACCAGCACATTGCATACACACCAGCACATATGCACACACACCAGCACATATGCACACACACACCAGCACATATGCACACACACACCAGCACATATGCACACGCACACCAGCACATATGCATACGCACACCAGCACATATGCACACACACCAGCACATATGCACACACCAGCACATATGCACACACACCGCATATGCACACACAGTAGCACATATGCACACACAGTAGCACATATACACATACAGACCAGCACATATGCATACACATCAGCACATATGTGCACACACACCAGCACATATGTGCATACACACCAGCACATATGCACACACACCAGCACGTGCACACACGGCAGCACATATGCACACACCAGCACATATGCACATACACAGCACATATGTACACACACACAGCACATATGCACATACAAACACAGGCTAAGGCAAACATTTGTGAACACTGGGGTGATGCACACTGACATGTTTTTGCTCTATGTCCACACCCAAATCTCACATCTTTTTTTTTTTTTTTTGAGTCAGAGTCTCACTCTGTAGCCCAGACTGGAGTGCAGTGGCGAGATCTCAGCTCACTGTAGCCTCCACCTACCGGGTCATGGTTCAGGCAATTCTCCTGCCTCAGCCTCCTTCGTAGCTGGGATTACAGGGACGCACCACCATACCCAGCTAATTTTTGTATTTTTAGTAGAGACAGTGTTTCACCATGTTGGCCAGGCTGGTCTTGAACTCCTGACCTCGTGATCCACCCGCCTCAGTCTACCAAAGTATTGGGATTACAGGCATGAGCCACGGCACCCGGCCCAAATCTCATGTTGAATTGTAATCCCCATGTGTCAAGGGTGGACCTGGTGGGAGGTGACTGAATCACGGGGCGCCTTTCCCCCATGCTGTTCTCGTGGTAGTGGGTGAGTTCTCACGAGATCTGATGGCTTGGAAGTGTGGCACGTCCCCCCTTGTTCTCTTCTGCTCGGCCATTGTGAAAACGTATATGCTTCCCCTTCAATTTCCGGCTTGATCATTAAGTTTCCTGAGGCCTCTCAGTCATGCCTCCTGTTAAGCATGCAAAGGTGTGAGTCAATTAAACCTCTTTTCTTCATAAATTAGCCAGTCTCAGGTAGTTCTGTTTATTTATTTATATTTTATTGAGATGGAGTCTCCTCTGTCACCCAGGTTGGAGTGCGATGGCGCGATCTCGGTTCACTGCAGCCTCCACATTCCAGGTTCAAGCGATTCTCCTGCCTCAGCCTCCCGAGTAGCTGAGATGACAGGTCATGCCCAGATAATTTTTTTTTTTTTTTAATAGAGATGGGATTTCTCCATGTTGGCCAGGCTGGTCTCAAACTCCTGACCTCCAGTGATCCACCCACCTTGGCCTCTCAAAGTGCTGGGATGACAGGTATGAGCCACCGTGCCCAGCCTCAGGTAGTTCTTTATAGCAGTGTGAGAATGGATAATACACAAACATGCAAACACATAAACACATGCATTCACAGGCACACACACACTGCATACACACGTGCATGCGCAGACCGATGCACATGTATGCATATGTGCATACATGTGGACATGCACAAACACTTGCACCCATATGCACATACAAGCAAATACAAATGAATACACACGTGTGATGTACACCAACATGTAAACACACAGGCACATGCACACAGGAAATGCAAACGTGTGCATATGGTAAATGCAAAGCACATGCAAATGAATAAGCACACACGTGTGCAGCACAAATGCACACACTCCCAGAGAGACGAAGTCCCAAGAACGTTTAGAGCAACCCACATGCTGGCACCACAGGAAAGAGATGCCTGTCAGTTGGTGCTGAGTTTGCACTGGACTTTGGGGACGGCCTGTGAGGTTCCTGGGAGGACGTCACACAGACAGCATTCAAGTGAGAAAAGTGTCATATACTCAAATTTATTTAGATGAATGTCCAGCCACAGTCTTCTGTGGGTTTGTGTACATTCACTTTTAAAAAAACGGTTTCCATAAAAGGATTTTTGGTAATCGCCTACTTTTTTAACACAATATTTATATACAAAACCCATTTCAAACTACTTACTGTACAAGAGAAAAGAGAAGCATCAGATTGCATGATTTTAGCAAATAATGGAAATCTACAACACCCACAAACTTTGATCACAGTTGGCAGATTAGCGGGAGCGTCAACATCACATCAATGAGGTGTTCAAGACAAATATGTTTATGTTTTGCCTCCTTGCCTTTGCTAAAATGATGTTTCTCTTGGTGCTTGAGAAATTTCAGAGTTGTTTAGTATCGTTGCTGCAGATTTAGATCACTCAGGTAATTTATGAGACTCAGTTTTATACACTTTTAAAATAATTGTCAACAGCAACATTCCTGTGAGTAAAAATATAGAGAAGTGTTACCAAAATAGAAGCCTTTATTAATAAAAATCTTTGGTAGTAACAGTATTTTAAATTTCTCTCAATGGTATTTGGTTAATTAATAAACTCCCTCCACCTTTGAGCTACAGAAAAAATATCCTTAATCTACCACATAATTGATTTTTGAAAACCAAACCAAACCAAACCAAACCAAACCATGAATATTCTAAAGCTTCCAGGGGATCCCGGGAAGTCGTAAGACTTCTCAAAACCCTGACGCCATCTGTGGAAATGCTTCCGGGGTCATCTCTCCCTGCCCATTTTCTGGTCAGTTTTGTTGCGTAAGGAAGATGAACAGCTCTGAGGTCAGCTTGGTGCCACGCGGCAGGTGTGTGGCTGACAGCGAGGCCTGCCGGGGACGCCAAGGGTGCTGGTTCCTGCCCAGTCAAGGACACCTGTGCCCACTTCCAGCTTTCCAGGAATAGCTGGGATGCTCCCCGCCCCGTGCGGTCAGCGCTGGGGCACTTCTCGCTCTGCCCAGAGTGCCTCAGCCGCTGAACTGAGGAAGGAAAAGGTGATTTAAAGTCTAGCTTTTCTGAAACAGGCAGGTGACACCTTTTGGAACCAGAATCCATCATTATTCTTTCTTGCTTTTTCCATTTTCCCTGAAGCCTCGCACCAGCTTTTGCCCGATGCCTTGGCTTACCATTTCGCATCTATCTTAAGGGGTTAGGAGGATTGAAAGGAGGGTTTCTAGGGGCCTCTGCTCACTGTTCGCCGCCAGGGAGACTCGAGTTTCCAAGCATTCTTTCTGCAAAGCACCTGCCTTTGCTACTTTATTGCTTTATTACCAGCCATCATTTTGATTCACCTTGAAAACTACAGATTGAAAAAAATTCCTGGCCTAATGGCTTTGTGCAAAAATAAGGGAAAGAAAACAGAAAGAAGAAAGGCAAATGTCCTATTAGAAAGTGGTCCCCCATGTTTGCAGAAAACCCAGGAGCCTCCGGGCCCTGGTGGGAGCCAGAAGCCGCCTGCCCTGGGAGAGGGTGCCTGTCGGTCAGGATGCCCGGCTGGCCTGCCCAGCCCCGCTGGTGAGCTACAGGACGCCCCCGTGGTAGGCCTGGCTGGGGGCTGGGCTGCCGAGGCTGTCGGGGCAGGCTTTGGGGTCGTGGTGGTTGCACGGCACCTCGTCCTTCTGCCGCTCCTTCTCCATCCACGTGTCCAGCAGCTGCTGCTTGTCCTGCTCCTCCCGCATGAACAGCTCCACCATGAGCACCTTCTCCTTGTGGATCTGCTGGCTGATGTCCTTGGGGATGTCCGGGATGACCCAGTCCACGAAGTCACTCATGAACATGACCAGGTTCTGGAAGGAGGAGGGCAGCGCATGGCAGCAGGGAGGAGGATGGCACCTGGGGAAGTGCCCCCCACCTCTCTGCCTGGCCCCCACCTGGTGGGGTGCCACCCTGTGACTTCCTGGCTCTTTGACCTCCCTGGGCCTCAGTTTCCCAGCAGGTATGAAGGAGGCTCAGAACCACCCGGCAGGCCTTTGAGAAATGCTGGCCGACTTTCTTGAGCAAATCTGAACTCAGTTATCGTGGGAAAATTATCTGAGTCATTCTGAACTCCTTGACCAGGAGACTCAGGAAGTGACCTGATGGGTCGCGCATGGCCAAATCCAACAAGCATTGAGGCTTTGGGGAAAAGCAGAAAACTAGAAATAACCGCAAATGGATCAAACTTTTACAGTTTGCGAAGCCTCCCGGGGTCCCCTGAACATCTACCTCCTCCATGGAGACCTTTCTGGTGGATAGAAGGCAGCATAAGTCAGTTTTTATGGAAAAACTGAATTTTGTTTTATATGGAGTCTTGCCGTTGCCCGGGCTGGAGAGCAGTGGCGCAATCTCGGCTCACCGCAACCTCCGCCACCTGGGTTTTTGCAGTTCTCCACCTCAGCCTCCTGAGTAGCTGGGATTACAGGCGCGCGCCACCACGCCCGGCTAATTTTTTGTATTTTTAGTAGAGATGGAGTTTCGCCATCTTGACCAGGCTGGTCTTGCGCTCCTGACCTCGTGATCCACCCGCCTCGGCCTCCCAAACTGCTGGGATTACAGGCGTGAGCCACCGCGCCTTGCCCGAGAAACTGAACCTTGTTGTTTGCTGAATGCCTGTCCAGCAAGCATGTGTGGGCACCCTCGGCTGAGCAGGTTCCTGCGTGCCACCTCGAATGGTGTCTTCTCCTGGTTGGCGCTCCCAGGCGCCAGCTGTGGCTGGGGTTGGCTGCTCATGCTTACAGCTGCAGAACGTATGCCCCTCATATCTCCCTCTTCCCAGCCTGGACAGCCCAAGCAGTGACCGGCCCATCTGGGGCTGCCTTGCCTCCAGGTGAAGCCAGGTCTGGGGTGCCATGTATGCTCCGGGGCTCCCTTGGGATGAGGCCGGGCTGTTTCTGGCCGAGACCCCTCCTTGCTGAGCCCTCAGGCTCTGGTCTGCGGAATGCAGCCCCACACACCTTTTGCACTGCTTGCTGTGAAAAGCTGACAGATGAGGCCGCTGAGCTCAGAGGAGTGGAAGGGGCTGCCCTGTGACAGAGTTGGGACTTGAACCCAGTCCTGGGGATTCCAGAATCAGAGCTCTTGGCCTACTGACTCCCTAGCATCAACTTAATCAAGGTTAGAGGCACACCAGTGAGCAGAACCCACAGCCCAGGGTGCCCCCACCAGGACCTCAGTCTGGGGTCTGCTCCACTGGGAGTCCCTCTGGCTTCAGAAAGTTGGCTCAGACCCTTCCCCAGAGGCTGGGTCAGTGGGGGCTGGGTCCCATGGCTGCTGGCTATGTCTGGGGTCACCTGAGAGCCCACTGCTCTCCTGTCTGTCCTGGCTCTGCCTGCTACCACAGACGTGGTGTGAGAACGAGAGGGGGACAGAGGTGGGGGCCCCTTTCTCCACGTCTCTCTCTTGCTTTTTTTTTTTGAGATAGGGTTTCACTCTTGTTGCTCAGGCTGGAGTGCAGTGGCGAGATCTCAGCTCACTGCAACCTCTGCCTCCTGGGTTCAAGTGATCCTCCTGCTTCGGCCTCCTAAGTAGCTGGACTTACAGGTGTGCACCACCACACCCACCTAATTTCTGTATTTTTAGTAGAGGCAGGGTTTTACCAGGTTGGCACCTGGCTGGTCTCGAACTCCTGACCTCAGGTGATCCGCCTGCCTCGGACTCCTAAAGTGCTGGGATTATAGGTGCAAGCCACTACGCCAGGCCCCTGTCTTGTTCAGTGAAGAATCTTCCAGTGGCACACGCCTGTAATCCCAGCATTTTGGGAGGGCGAGGCGGGTGGATCACCTGAGGTCAGGAGTTCAAGACCAGCCTGGCCAACACCGTGAAACCCTGTCTCTAGCAAAAATACAAAAATTAGCCGAGTGTGGTGGCAGGTGCCTGCAATCCCAGCTACTCGGAAGGCTAAGGCAGGAGAATTGCTTGAACTCGGGAGGCAGAGGTCGCAGTGAGCCGAGATGGTGCCACTGCACTCCAGCCTGGGCGACAAAGAGTGAAACTCCAGCTAAAAAAAAAAAAAGAAACTTCTACTGGATTAAACCCACCAGTGAGTCTGAACCCTTCTGCCGGCACTCATCCGGCCCCTCTCTTTGCCTTCCTCTCTCATGAAGTTGTCTTGGGCCCTGTGGGTGCAGGGGGCCTGCGGCCGGCCAGGTCCCCTTCTCGGGTGTCCCAGAGCAAGTTCTCCAAGCCTCTGGAGGAGCCTCTGAACCCGTGGCTCTGGCAGTTCCTGCCTTCCAGACTGTGGGCACAGCGTGGCCCCTCAGCGCCTCCATCCCCAAACCGGAAACCCAGAGGGACCCACCACACCTGGAACACGATGACAAACGCCAGCCGGGCGGCCAGGACGGCCCAGAAGTCCTTGGAGATGTCATACTTGTTTTCCGACCAAGGGGGTTCTCGGTAGTCTTTGTACCTGCAAAAGATGGTGGCAGAGTGGAGGGTGGGGCTTCGGCGGGGCTCAGCTCTGGCCAGAGCCAGGCAGCTCGAAGGCTGCCCGGACAGGCTCAGCTTGGTGTGTGGCTGCCTCCAGGCAGGCAGCCCTCTCTTGGGCAAGCAGCCCGTGGCCCTGCACCCAGGGAGTCTCTCTCCACAGTGGAGGGGGGTGGGCAGAACCCCCCATGGAACAGGCAGGACCTGACAGGCTTCGTGTAAAACACGTGTGGCAGGAAGTATTCCCGAGGCCCAGCCGTGGGCTCACAGAATCAAGGGCGGGGACCATGTGGACCAGGAGAGTCCAAGCTTTTTTTTGAGACAGAGTCTCGCTCTGTGGCCCAGGCTGGAGTGCAGTGGCACCATCTCAGCTCACTGCAACCTCTGCTTCCCGGGTTCAAGCAATTCTCCTGCCTCAGCCTCCCGAGTAGCTGGGACTACAGGCGCCCACCACCATGCCTGGCTAATTTTTGTATTTATTTATTTATTTTTAGTAGAGACAAGGTTTCACTATATTGGCCAGGCTGGTCTCAATCTCCTGACCTTGTGATCCACCCGCCTCAGCCTCCCAAAGTGCTGGGATTATGGGCGTGAGCCACTGTGCCTGGCTGATTCCAAACTTTTTTTTTTTTTTTTTTTTTTGAGACGGAGTTTCACTCTTGTTACCCAGGCTGGAGTGCAATGGCGCGATCTCGGCTCACCGCAACCTCCGCCTCCTGGGTTCGGGCAATTCTCCTGCCTCAACCTCCTCAGTAGCTGGGATTACAGGCACGCACCACCATGCCCAGCTAATGTTTTTGTATTTTTAGTAGAGACGGGGTTTCACCGTGTTGACCAGGATGGTCTCGATCTCTTGACCTCGTGATCCACCTGCCTCGGCCTCCCAAAGTGCTGGGATTACAGGCTTGAGCCACCGCGCCCAGCCTGATTCCAAACTTTTAAAAGCACTGGACCCTTTGTTCCCAAAAGAAATCTCACTGGCAACTCCCATAGGGCCCCAAGAGTGCAGGGCCTACTGGGTTGAAGTGGTGGGGGTTCCCCGAGCTTGAACCCCCGGAACCTCAACCCAACCCCCATGCTCCACAGAACTCCAGGATGGGTTCCATGGAACCCAGTTTGAAAACCACCTCTCCAGTCCATCCCCTCTTTGAGGGAAACTATTGAAGGAAAAACTGTTAGCACCTTATCAGCCAGGTGTGGTGGCTCGTGCCTGCAACCTCAGCACTGTCATCTCAGGCTGAGGAGTCAGAGGTCAGTCTGGGCAACACAGTAAAACCCTGCCTCTACAAAAATACAAAAATTAGCCGGGCATGGTGGTGCACGCCTGTATTCCCAGCTACTCGGGAGGCTGAGGTGGGAGGATCACCTGAGCCCTGGAGGTTGAGGCTACAGTGAGCTTTGAACATGTTACTGCTCTTCAGCCTGGGCCACAAAGTGAGACCCTATTTCTACAAAGAGCAAACCCGGCTGGGTGCAGTGGCTCACACCTGTGATCCCAGCACTTTGGGAGGTGTCGGTGGGCAGATCACCTAAGGTCAGGAGTTCGAGACCAGCCTGAACAATATGGTCTCTACTAAAAATACAAAAATTAGCTGGGTGTGGTGGTGGGTGCCTGTAGTCCCAGCTACTCGGGAGGCTGAGGCAGGGGAATCGCTTGAACCCGGGAGGCAGAGGCTGCAGTGAGCCGAGATTGTACCACTGCACTCCTGCCTGGGTGACAGAGTGAGACTCTGTTTCAAAAAGGAAAAAAAGAAAATGCAAACCAAACAACACACCAAAAAACCCAACAAAACAAAACCCTGAACATTCGATCAAGGTAACAAACAGTTTATCAAACGTTTGCAGAAGAACGAAGCTAAGCATATTATTGGTGCAGGCAGGGGCCTGTCAGGCAGCCGGCCCGGCCCGGCCCGCCCCACCCAGGTCTGGGGCGGCTTCTCCTCTTCCTCTTCTGGGGCTGCTGCACTGCCTCACCTCCTTATCTCTAAAGAACACGGGCTGCCCTGGCTCTCAAGTTACCAGCTTTAGTTCGATGTAGCGGACGGATTCCGGGCTTGGAGGGTCCAGCTCACTCACGCCCCTTCCCCCGAGGTCCTGCCACTGACCTTGGCTCTTCAATGGAAATGACTGGAGCTTCAGGAGGGAGGCTCACCCCGTTCGTGACGCTGCTCGCGTGCTTCTGTTCTCCCCAGCCCCTTCCTCTTTTCGCAGAGACCCAGAGATGCCCAGGGTCTGTGGGAGCAGGGTGAGGTCTCCGCCTAGGGCCTCCCTCCCTCCACAGCTCCCAAACCTGGGGCATGCCACACACCAGCTGGAACTCGGCTTGAGTGGAGCTGACATCCCCACCCTGCATTGGAAAAGCTTCCCAAAGCTGGACAGAAATGCCCCCACTAGGGGCAGCGTTGCTGGAGGCTGAGCTGCAGGTGTGCCCTTGCTGGTCACTAAAAGGTCAGTCAGGGAGGCCAGGAGAGGAACCAGCTGGCTCTGCAGGCATAGCCCTGGCCTGGACCCTCATCCCTGGTGCTCGCCCTCTCAAACTACCCCCTTGCTGTGTGTCCCCTGGGTAATCACTTGACCTCTCTGGGCCTCAGTCTGGGCATTCCCTCACTTCCTCGTGTCATAAGCATTTATTGACCAACTACTATGTGCCAGACCCCACTCCAGGGATGGAGAATTCCGGGGGATGGCCAACAGATAGGGCCCTTTCCTGCGGAGCTTGATTTCTGGAGGAAGCTGGATGGGAGTTTCCGAGGGCCTGTTCAGCACTGTGCTGCCAAACCCTGAGATGGGATCGGGCTGGGCCATGGCTCTGGTGCCAGCTGCTGGGCCAGGGAGAAGTTGCATAACCCGTTTTCCCACGGGGACGAGCAGCCCTGGCCTCCCAGTGTCAGAAGCCACACGTGCCGGCTCGTCCCTCTTCACTCTGTGCTCAAGGCTTTGTCTGCTGGCACCTGTCTCCTCTTCAAGTCACAGCACCTCAGTTTTTCTTAGGACCCCCCAATTCTCTATGACTTCACACCCTGGCACGTGACCCAGACCAAGCCAAGATGAGCCCTCCTCCTGGTGGCAATAGTGGTTGGTTCAGGAATGGACATCTGACCCAAGATGGGCCAGTAAGACTGAGTCCCTGGACGTTTGCTGACTACTGGGAAACAGGAGATCTTCCCACAGGGGCTGCAGAGCAGAGAGGATATAAGCCAGGAGCTGCAGGGAACCCTTTCCACCAGCAAGAGAACAATGCAGACAGAGGAAATCAAAGCGGAAGGGCAGTGCCAGAGTGGAGCCTGATGGTAAACTGTAGCTCCTGGATCCAGCCATGCCTGAAGCTATCCTGGGCTTCTTAGTTATAGGAACTGGTAAATCACCTCTAATTTCCTCCCCTCAGGCATCTTTTTATTCATTTTATCGATTTTTTGAAATTATAGATAGGGTCTCACTCTGTTGCCCAGGCTGGACTGCAGTGATGTGACATAGCTCACTGTAGCCTCAAATTCCTAGGCTCAATTTATCCTCCCACCTCAGCCTCCCAAGTAGCTAGAACTACAGATGTGTGCCACAAGTCCTGGCTATTTAAACATTTTTTTGCAGAGATGGGGGTCTCACTGTGTGGCTCAGGCTGGTCTCCAACTCCTGGGCTCAAGCGATCCTCCTGCCTGGCCCCCGCAAAGTGCTGGGATTACGGGTGTGAGCCACTGCACCAGCCTTTTTTTTTTTTTTTTTTCTCTCTTTTTAAGCAAGTTTGAATTGTTTCATGACTTGCCCTGATTTGAGCCCCGCCCAAAGCCGGGCTCTCCCAGAAACTCATTAAACGTGGCTTTTCAAAGAGGGGGGCTCGAGAGCAGTACCTGCAGATCTGCACCTCGTAGCCCAGGTCCAGGGGGTCGTTGGGGGCTGTGCCGTTCTGGAAGTCGCTGACATTGAAGGAGGAGAGGGTGTGGTTGACGAAGCCGTGCATGGTCCCGTCCTTACTGTACATGTACAGGTACACCAGGCGTGGGATGAAGTCGGACGTGAAGGAGATCACGAAGGCCTGCGCAGGGGACATGGCAGTGAGGGGGACCCCCAGACTGGGCACAGGAGGACTGGCTGCAACAAGGGGTGACCCATCCATAGCCACACTGGGCCCCGGCCACGTGCTGCTGCCCCTGGAGGGGACTGTAGCCGCACAGCTTTGGCATGCGGACGGAATGGATGCAGGGTCGGGGGCGCTCCTCTCAGCCCCCTGGCAGCTGAAGGAGAGCACCTGGGGGCCAGGGACAGCACACTCCTAGAAGAGAAGGTGCCAGGTGGATGCTGGAAGCCTCTTGCTGGCTGTGTGGCCTCTGGCAAATCACCCAACCTCTCTGTGCCTCCATTTTCTTCTTGTCAAAACAGGGCTAACAACACCCACACCATGTATGCGCAGTGCTCTGGGCTTGTTGGAGAAGGGAATGAGGCAGGAAGGGAAAGTGCTTTGCAGGCTGTCAGGTCCTCCCCCAGCTCATTCTGTTACAGCCCCGGCTGCGGCTGGTACATTTACAAAAGAGGAATCGGAGGCCCAGCGGCTACCTCTCACGTAGCTGTGTGGCCCTGGGCAAATCACCTAACCTCTCTGTGCCTCTGGTGCCGTAACAGTCCCCACGTCCAAGGGCTGTGTGCAGACGCGTGGGCTGGTGTGTGGAAAGAGCTTAGCAGGGTCTAGCACATTCTAGGTGCCTCATGAATGTCACCTGTTATCTTTTTTTTTTTTTTTTGAGAGACAAGGTCTCACTATGTTTCATTATGTTGGCCAAGCTGGTCTTGAACTTCTGGCCTCAAGCAATCCTCCTGCCTCAGCTTCCAAAAGTGCGGAGATTACAGGCGTGAGGCGCCGCGCCCGGCCTGTTCTCGCTGCTGTTGTCCTCAGGAGGTGCCCCTGTGTTCTGTAGCTGCTCACGGCGCCCACTTGTTGCAGAGAGGATGCACCTCTGTTCCCAGCCTCACAACCCAGCACAGCGCAGCCCCTGCCTCAGGGCCCTGCGCTCCCTTGTCTGGGTGGGGTGAGGAGCCGTCCCCGCTTGCACACTCTGCCTGCAGCCTCCCTATCATCTGGTGGGAGCACGTGCCTGGCAGAAGGGGTTGCCCGCTGGGAAAGGGCGCTGTCCAAGGGCTCTGAGGGGCCCTTCTCCAGGGCTGAGTCCCTGACTTGGCATCCTGCCTTGCAAGGGCATTGACTGTCAGCCCTGGGGAGCCACCCCACCATCCCGCATGTGCATAGTGTCACCTTTCGGCGGGGACGATTTGGCTCAGCTGGAGGATAGAAGGGATGAGAGCCACGGGGCCCTGGGACAGTGGACTCCCTGTGGCTGCCTGGGGTTCTCACGCCTGGGACACAGCCTTGGGCTTGAAGTATGTGCTGGGGACAGCTGGACACAGCTAAACCCAGGAGATCCAGGCCATGGGCAGAGCCAGGCAGACCCTGATGGGGAAGGCCGAGGGCCGGGCCACCCTAGCCTGCAGTCCTGGGGATAGGAGAGGCCCGAAGGGGCCGCCAGGCTGGGGAGGAGGCTGAGGGGCCTGGAGCGCTGATTCTCAGCAGAGCTGTGTGTGAGGCTGACAAGCGCTCATTTCTCGCTCTGTTTCAGCATCTCCCAAACCTCCACAAAGCAGCCATATGTTTTAGATTAAGGAGAAAAATCAACTTTGTTTTCTTTAAATAAGAGAACAGAAAGATTACCAGTGAGGAATCTCTGTGTCTCCCTCTGTGTCTTCCTTCCTATCTCTGCCTCTTGCTTATTCTCAGTGGACTTAGGGGCCAAGGTGGGCAAGGTAAATAATTTTGCTCAAAGCTTGCAGAAAGGCTGGGTGCAGTGGCTCATGCCTGTCACCCCAGCACTTTGTGAGGGAGGCTGAGGGCGGACCACCTGAGGTCAGTTCGAGACCAGCCCGGTCAACATGTCAAACCCTGTCTCTGCTAAAAATACAAAAATTAGCTGGGCGTGGTGGTGTGGGCCTGTAATCCCAGCTACTTGGAGGTTGCAGTGAGCCGAGATGGCGCCACTGCGCTGCAGCCTGGACCGCAGAGTGAGACTCTGTCTCAGAAAAAAAATTAAAAAAATTAAAAACTTGCAGAAAAACGTTGATGAGAATTTGCTGTGCCTCCTCAGAGCCCACCCCCCCGACTCCAAGTGGTCAAGGGACATTTATAACTAAAGAATCCTGGCAGCTGGGGGCCGAACCGTGGCTGGAGGTGGAAGATCTATGCCCAGCGTCTTCTCGGAGGGGCCCCCGGCTGCCTGGCAGCTCAGCCAGGACTTCCATTCCACCGAGGTCCCTGATGTCACTTACATTGATAATGACAGCAAGCTTCCCAATGCCTCTGAGGATATTGTACCAGATTCCTGTGGGAAGAAAACGTCACAGTTTTAAAGCGCCCCAGACTCTCAGTGACTGCAGCCACCAGGCAGCAGCCTGAGGGGTACCACCCTTTCAGGGGCCAGACTTGTTCCTTCTCACAGCAGTCAGAGGCTGACGGCAACCGGGAATCATTTGCTGAGGTCCTGAGGAAGCCAGGTCAGGGCCAGGGCCTGGCGTGCACCAGCCTTTCTGACAAGCTCACCAGTTTCTCTAAGAGGTGCTTAAAAACAGCTGGTCCCTGAGGGGTTCTGCAGATCTCCCCACGAACCTGTTTAAATACTAATTGGCTTAGATGAAACCTTTTTTTCCCCCCCCTAAAGTGTCAAAGATTCAACTGGCGTGGAGCTCCTAAAGCTCTGCTGGAGGATTCCTGTATTTAGGGCGAGACCAGACATGGGTTTGCAGTTGAAGAACAGGGCCAGGCCCCCGGCTGGTGGCACTGAGGCCACAGCAGGGCAGATCGAGCCGTTCCCCATCTGGACACCTCCTTGCTCTCTTAACTCCAAGACACAGGGTTGCACCACATCACAGATGAACAAGAGCAGCACCACACAGCGCCGGGGACTCGTGGCCTCTCCATCCGTCTTCCCAGCTGCCATGAGAACTAGCAGGGCCCAGGAAGGAAGCCTCAATGGTCCAGGAAGCAGGGTCTCAGTGTTGCAATTCTGGAAATGGTCCCATGTCCTGGGCTGACCCCTGCCCACCCTGATTGTGCCCTCCCATGCCCAGCACTGCTGTGCGTAGCGGTGGGGTTGGGAGCCTGTCCTGGGTCTGCTCTCCTTGCCCTGGGCTGGCTCTGAGGTGGGCGATACCCAGCACTCATCAGAAAGGGCCAGGATGGGGCAGGTGGACTTTCTACCCGTGCGGGGGGCTGCAGGGAGAGCTGTACATGGTGCTTCTGCCTGAGTAGCCGAGGGGAGAATCCCAGTCCCTGTTTTTGGGGCGCATGCTGGTGGCCTGCAAAGGCAGCAAGGGTTCAGGCCCCCTGTGTGGCCCAGAGCTAGAAACCATGGGCTCAGGTGAAATCTCCCAGGCAAGCTCTCTCGCCCCCTGGCCCCAGCCAGTGCCAATTCAATGAGAGACCACAGTCACAATCATCATCAATCAGAAATCCCCACTGCGGGCTGGGTGTGGCGGCTCATGCCTGTAATCCCAGCATCTTGGGAGGCTGAGGTGGGCAGATGACTTGAGACCAGGAGTTTGAGACCAGCCTCGCCAACATGGCGAAACTCCATCTCTACTAAAAATACAAAAATTAGCCGGGCTTGGTGGCGCACGCCTGTAATCCCAGCTACTCGGGAGGCTGAGGCAGGAGAATCGCTTGAGCCAGGGAGGTGGAGGTTGTGGTGAGCCGAGATCATGCCATTGCACTCTAGCCTGGGTGACAGAGCAAGGCTCTGTCTCAAGAAAAGAGAGAATACCCACTGCAAGCCATTGCTGGCAGGCAATTTGAGAAGTGACAGTCACACCCCCCTGCCACCTGTCTCCAGTCCTGGGGCCATAGGGGCCATCGTCTAATCCCAGATGAGGAGTTTACTATAGCTCTGCGTGGTCTTTCGCATGAGTGCAGCGCTCCTGACTTTATTTTCCTGCCAGAGCAGGTGGTGGGGCAGTCACGTGGGCTCTGCGCACTAGCGGCCCTAGGGCTACCCATCCTGAAGAAAGCAGCTGGGAACGCACGTGAGGGTTGGATGGCACCGCCCTACAAAGTCAGCAGTGAAGCACTCCCTCGGGAGTGGAAACGCTTCCTGCCCAGCTTCTCCTGGTCAGGTGTCAGGGCTGAGGGCTCGACTCAGAGCTCCTAGGGCAGGCTGCGAGTTGCACATCCTTGTAGCTCTGTGTCTAGCTTGGGGTCTGGCACATGGGGTGGGGGCTGCTGGGTAAATGTTTGCTGAGTGACTGCATGAGCGCCGGAAGCCCTTTCCAAGCAGACTCTGGCGCAGGAGCAGAGGCGGCAGAGCGGTCCAGGCAGGCCCAGTTGAGGCTGGATGGCCATTTTGTTGTGCTTGCCTACTGCTTAAAAATACAGACTGGTGCTTATAAACCAGGAAAATGTATTTTAAAAAATCGAGGCTGGGCGCAGTGGCACATGCCTGTAATCCCAGCACGTTGGGAGGCTGAGGCGGGTGGATCACCTGAGGTCAGGAGTTCGAGACCAGCCCGGCCAACATGGCAAAATCCCTTCTCTACTAAAAATACAAAAATTAGCCGGGCGTGGTGGCGCGTGCCTGTCATCCCAGCTACTCGGAAGGCTGAGACAGGAGAATCGCTTGAACCTGGGAGGCGGAGGTTGTGGTGAGCCGAGATCACACCATTGCACTCCAGCCTGGGCAAAAGAGAGAGACTCTGTCTAAAAAAAAATGAAAAATCCTGAGACGCTCCTTGGCTCTGGTCCTGGCTGGGTGGTGTCTTCTTGGCAACTGGTTGTGGTGCCCAGGGGCGCCCCCTGCAGGCCGAGCCGTGCACCGCAGCTCTGCTGTCTGCAGGGGCCTCCTAGGGACCTCCCTCCCTGCCACCAGTGGGCCTGTTATGATCACCTGTCCCAGGCCTTAGTCTCACACGTGAGTGCAGCCCGCGTGGCCCTGACGCACTGAGTTTGAGGCCTCCCAGGCAGGGTGCTGAGGTGCGGTGGGCCTGGGGTAGGGGCTGAGGTCTTTGGGTGTGGGGGTCCCGAGGGAGGTGGCTCCTGAGCTTGGGGCCGTGGAAGGGCAGGACTCAGGCAGGCAAGGAGGTCTGCCCAGGGAATGGCCCAACGGGCCCAGAGAGATCACAGGGAATGGGAGAGGTGAGGCGGGATGAGACGGAGCTGGGAGCAGGGTCTTCCTGCCTCAGGGGCCGGGATGGAACCTGTCCTGGTGGGTCTGGGGGATATCTGTGTCCAGGCAGACAGTTCTCCGTGTGGCCCTGCACATGGCAGGGTGTGTTTGAGTGAGAAATGAAGAACCAGGACCCCAGACCCAGCCCACGGAATCTACCTCTCCTGGGGTGGGGCTGGGAACCCCGAGTTAGTCCGACACACACTCCAGCGTGAGACTCACTGCTCCGAGGAGCTCTGTAAACCAAAAACAAAATTCTAAGCCCCCCAATCATGGAATGGAATCCATCATCTCGGCCAGGGCACCCCCAAGTTCGCCTTAAAGACTGGTTCAGGCTGTGACGGGGCGTGGGGGTGAGGGGGTCGGACAGGTTGTGACAGGGCGTGGGGGTGAGGGGGTCGGACAGGTTGTGACGGGGCGTGGGGGTGAGGGGGTCGGACAGGCCTCATTATCTCCTCCTCCCTTTTGGAATTCAGGAAAAGCTGACCAGCGTGAACATCAACACAACCTTCAGTGTGCTAAACATTTACAGCCTCTCTGTGAAGCCTGTTACCTGGAGGCTTCATCTGTGTCATAAAACCCTGGTTTCCACAGCCCATATCATAACCCATTCTTTCCTTTCTATCGATAAGAACTCTTTCAAGCAACTGACAACCAAAAATTTTTAAAATAGCCTGGTGTGGTGGCTCACAACTATAATCCCAGCACTTTGGGAGGCTGAGGCAGGCAGATCACCTGAGGCCATGAGTTTGAGACAGGCCTGGCCAACATGGTAAAACCCTGTCTCTACTAAAAATACAAAATTAGCCAAGTGTGGTGGTGCCCGCCTGTAATCCCAGCCACTCGGGAGGCTGAGGCAGGAGAATCGCTTGAACCCAGGAGGTGGAGGTTGCATCTTGCCATTGCACTCCAGCCTGACAAGAACAAAACTCCTTCTCAAAAAAAAAAAAAAAAATTTACCTATAACCTGGAAGGGACCCCACCCTGTCCCGCCTTTCTGGACCAAGCTAATGTGTAGCTTAGATGTATCTGATTGATATTTCATGTCTCCCTAAAATGTATGAAGCCAAGCTGTGCCCTGACCACCTTGGGCCCATGTTCTCAGGACCCCTGAGGGCTGTGTCATGGGTCATGGTCACTCAGATTTGGCTCAGAGTAAATCTCTTCAAATAGTTTACAGAGTTTGACTCTTGAGACATCTGTCAGTAAAAGGGGATGCTGTGCTTTTGGAAACTCTTTGGATGGGCTTCTTTTACGAAAGTCCTGTTGGGGAAAACTGCCTCATTTTTACTTCCCCAAGTACATTCCTTGGTTTCTTTCCCAAGGAATTTTTCCCACTCTAGGGGGGCTCTAAGCCCCATTTCCCAGAACAGAACAGGGAGGTACTTAGATAAAGCCAGGTGCTTGGCGATGCCACCACTTCTGCCCACATGCAGTGACCGGGAGCGGAATGCCGGCTGCGCTTTCCCACCGCCAGGCTCTGAAGAACCAGGAGGAGAACAGGAAGTCGAAGCCAGAGCTGGGGAGCTGGAGCGGGTTCCCACGCATGGGCTGGGCCCCCGCTGAGACCTGCCGGACTGCGGGGTGATCAAGGCACCTGCGCTTTGTGGCATGGCTTCTCCCAGCCACCCAGGGCCCCAGGGGCGCAGGTCACAAGGGCCTCAGGGGCCCTCTGTCCTCTCAAGGAGCTTGCCTGCGGCCCCTGCACGGATCATAGATGGAATACAAAAGTCTCTTCAGGGAAAGGTTACGGTTAAGGAACTCACAAACAGAGGCGTGGAAGGACCGCAGATTATGCCTTCAGCCAAGCGGACAGGAACCAGGAAGTGAGTAGCTGATCCGTAAGAACTGGGCAAAGCGAGCCAGGGGCAAAAAGTCCAAAGAGGCACGTGTGCTGGTGGGGATGCCAGTGCCTGCGGAGGGGCTGCAGGAAGCCAGGGCCACCCAGCTGCTGCTCTTTCACCGGGTGGGTTTGCAAGCTTCAGCCAGCCACCATCTGGGGACAGCCAGAGCTTCTTGAAACAGAGGGTGTCAGAGCAAACACACGTGCATCATGATGTGGCAGGGGGCGGGGGCAGGGGGTACTGTCAGGTGCCCGAGCTTCAGGCCTTTGTGAGGACTCAGTGTGGGTGGCTCCCTTCTTTTCTCCTTTTAGCTATACCTGCTGGAATGGGATGACACTCTTTTCTTTCTTTTTTTTTGAATCGGTCTTGCTCTGTTGCCCAGGCTGGCATGCAGTGGTGTGATCTTGACTCACTGCAACCTCCACCTCCCGGTTCAAGCAATTCTCCTGCCTCAGCCTCCCGAGCAGCTGGGACTACAGGCGTATGCCACCATGCCCCGCTAATTTTCGTATTTTTAGTATAGACAGGGTTTCACCATGTTGGCCAGGCTGGTCTCAAACTCAAGCTCCTGACTTCGTGATTCACCCACCTCGGCCTCCCAAAGTGCTGGGATTACGGGCATGAGCCACTGCGCCCAGCCGGCCACTCTTTTCTTTACTGCCACGGGACAGAGAGCTGCAGAATTTCCGAGGACGGCAGGGCACACCTGGAGGGCTGTCCCAGGGCTCCCCTTTTGGGGTCTTTGGTGTGCAGCGTGAGGTTTTCAGAAGCAAACTCTCTATGCAGGCAGGAGGTCCAGGGCTTCAGCTCTCTGGTGTCGGCCTGTTACCACCTGAGCCTCGGTCTCCTATCGGGAAAGTGGGACTGGGGAGGATTTACCCGGGCTTCCTCCAGGAGGACACAACAGGCTGAGCTTCCGAGAAAAGTTAATGTTGCAGGCGGCTCTGTGGCACTGATCTTCAAAGCAGTGCTATGCCTAGGCGCAGCCGGCGTGCAGTCTCACCTGGCTCTTGAGAGCGGACGTGCAGAGATGGTCATGGTGGCCCGTTTTTCGGTGGCCTGTTTCTCACCTGTCTCACCAGCTAAAATGGCCTTTTACACTTTTATTTTTATTTTTTTTTTGAGATGGAGTCTTGCTCTGTTGCCCAGGCTGGAGTGCAATGGTGCGATCTTGGCTCACTGCAACCTCCGCCTCCCGGGTTCAGGCAATTCTCCTGCCTCAGCCTCCTGAATAGTTGGGATTACAGGAGCCCACCACGCCTGGCTAATTTTGTATTTTTAGTAGAGATGGGTTTCTCCATGTTGGCCGGGCTGGTCTCGAACTCCTGACCTCAGGTGATCCGCCCACCTCAGCCCCACACAAAGTGCTGGGATTACAGGCGTGAGCCACCGCGCCCCGCCAGCTTCCCGCATTTTTGTAAGATGATGTTTGGCCTACAGAAGCCCAGCCCAAAACTATCTTATCACGCGGGTGTGGAATCTTTATTTCGGCAAGGTGAAATCCCCAGTACATAATTCTACCTTTCGTTTATTCCAATAATTAGTACAAAGGTGCTATGCCAACTAAAACTGTGTTAAATTTGAGATAAAATGCATGTGTTTTTGTAATTTTGTTTTCACCCTGAAAATTGGGTCCTACTATAGGATAAGATAGGCTCACCCTTCCTGTGAGGGCTGGCTCTGGTGGAGGCCTGCATGGGGCTCCCATGTCCCTCACCCTCCGGGACACAGTGTCACCCTGTCTCTGCTTAAATGCCTCTGGTAACAGGGAGCTCTCTAACCCACAAGGAAGTCTGCTGTGTTTTTGACACCTCTGATTATTACAAAGTTATCATTTTTCTTTTCCTCCCTTCCCTCCCTCCCTCCCTCCCTCCCTCCTTTTCTTTCTTTCTTTTTCTCAGGGTCTCTCTTTTTTGCCCAGGCTGGAGTGCAATGGCACAATCACAGCTCACTGCAGCCTTCACTTCCTGGGCTCACACGATCCTCTTGCCTCGGCCTCCCAAGTAGCTGGGACCACAAGTCTGCGCCACCACATCCAGATAATTTTACTTATTTTTTTGGGGCAGGGTCTCACTCTGTTGCCCAGGCGTGGGCATAGCTCACTGCAGTCATAACCTTCCTGGGCTCACGGATCCTCCCACCGCAGCCTCCTGAGTAGCTGGCACTACAGGCATGCACCATCATGCCTGGCTAATTTTTGTATTTTTTGTAGAGACAGGGTTTTGCCATATTGCCAAGGCTGGTCTTGAACTCCTGAGCCCAAGCTATCCATCCTCCTTGGCCTCCCAAAGCAGTGAGATTATAGGAGCAAGCCACTGTGCTCAGCCCAAAGTTATCCTTTACGATGCCCGTAAATACGCGTTCTCCCAACCCTACTCCTCCTCTGCACGATCAAGGTGCCTGAGTGACCGGGTCAGCAAGCTGGACTTGAGCTGCGTTTTGGCTTTGATCCCCAAGGCAAGCCTCGCGATGACTTGGACTGTTCTCCCCTGTCTACAGATGTGGGCTCCTTCCTTCCATTTTTTTCTCTCTCTTTTTTTTTTTTTTTTTTTTTTTTTTTTTTTTTTTTTTTTTTTTTTTTTTTTTTTTTTTAGAGACGGGGTCTTGCTATGTTGCCCAGGCTGGAGTGCAGTGGCTATTCACAGGCGCGATCCCACTACTGATCAGCACGGGAGTTTTGATCTGCTCTGTTTCTGACCTGGGCTGGTCCCCCCCTCCTTAGGCAACCTGGTGGTCCCCCGCTCCTGGGAGGTCCCCATATTGATGCCGAATCTAGTGCGGACACCCGATCGGCATAGCGCACTACAGCCCAGAACTCCTGGGCTCAAGAGATCCTCCCACCCCAGCCTCCCGAGTAGCTGGGGCTACAGGCACATGCCACTGCACCCAGCCCTTCTTTTTCTCTTTTGTGAACATTAAATGATGCCATGACATGCATCGTAGGAGGGCACTTGCTGAATGGCTGATACTGCCTTCCCCTTGCTCTCGCCCTGGCACTGGGGTCTCACAATTGCTAGAGGTGGGTGCTGTCAGCCATTGGAAAGGAAATGTGTCTCTTGCACCTCCTAAAGCAGCAGGTTGTGGAGACATTCAGATGTCTGGGACTCACTCTGCACACGTCCTCTGTGACCAGTGCATTGTGGGAGGGGAGGGTGGGGACCTGCAGGTCTTGTGTCACCTGCCCCCAGGCTCTACCTGTGAAAGGCTA
Source organism: Cebus imitator (assembly GCF_001604975.1). Lineage (NCBI taxonomy): Eukaryota > Metazoa > Chordata > Mammalia > Primates > Cebidae > Cebus > Cebus imitator. Next base: position 244,531 of record NW_016107878.1, on the reverse strand, counting down.
GGTGAAGAGCCCCAGTGGGGACACCTGGCCAGCTCTGGCTCTAGCTTCTGAAGAGCAGCACCCCCCTCCCAAACCGAGCGCACCCTTGGAGCTGGTCCCCAGCCCACAGGGTCACTCACCGATGTCTTTGGCTCTGACTACCACCGGCCTTCGGAGCTCGGTGACAAACTTTTTGGCGTCCAGGCGGATCTCAATGATGTTGTTCAGCAGTGCAAACAGCGGGGCCAGGGGGAAGGAGGCGACAAACAGGGTGACAAAGCCAAACTGGATGACTGCAAAGAGAGCCCAGTGCCAGTCAGCACTCTGTGAGCCACAGCCCACAAATGGGGGGACCCCACTGCCCCCTGTGCTGAGCTGCACAGGTCTGGGCTGCCCCACCTCCAGTGAGCCCACCTGCACGGCCCCCACCTGTAGATGCATGAGAGGACCCCTTGGGATGGACCCTCCATGGCCCTGGGTGACCTCCAGGCCAGGAGTGGGCCCAAGGCAGAATTCCAAATTTTGCTCTGAATCTCAGTGTTGGACTCTTGAATAATGGGAATGTTCACTTATCTATGGCTAATATCGCCCTGTCACCCAGGCTGGAGTACAGTGGGACAATCATGGCTCACTGCAGCCTCAACCTCCCAGGCTCAGTGAATCCTCCTACCTCGGCCTCCCGAGTAGCTGGGACCACAGGCATGCACCACTGTGACCGCTTAACTTTTGTCTTTCTTGTAGAGCTGGGGTTTTGCTATGCTGCCTGGGCTGGTCTTAAACTCCTGAGCTCGGTGATCATCCAAAGTGCTGGGATTACAGGCATGAGCCAGCTCGCCAGCCTACGTCAGATTTTAAAAAATCACCAATAGGAAAAGGACCATCATGAGCTCAAAGGCCCAGCCTGAGGTCATCCCCTTGCTGGTGCTGGGAAGGGACGTGGCAGTGGCCCTGCTGCTTCCATCACGGAGGCTTCCTGGGACCGGGGGGACCTGCCTGTATCTTCCAGAGCCCCAAACTTCCCTTGGCATCGGGCCTCCTGGATCGGGGCGGGGACCCACTGCCCAGGGCAGTCCCTCACCTCTGCCCTGTGGCCCTCCCTCTGGGGATTGATCGCCCCACCCAGGAGCCAGCTCTGGGGTTTCTCGGGCTTTGGATGAGGTATCCAGCATGGGCTGGGCTCCTGGGCGAAGGTCAGGAAAAGGTTGCTAAGGGGAACTGAATAGGAAAGCTGGTTCAGGAACTGCACAGTAGGACCCAGTCCAAGGATGTTTGGTGCCAGGCAGTAAACAAGGAAGCCGGCAGAATGTCACCGTGTGCTTGGCGGGCTGAGTGTGGGCATTGTTAGCATGTCGGATGGGCTGTGGGGGTTGCCCTGCAAATTCTCTCCCTGGGCTGTCTCGCTCACCCTGGAAAGGTGGGCTGAGTGGGAGGCCTCTGGTCCTGCCTGGGGTCCCTGGAGGGGACGAGGCATTGCTTATGTGGGGCAGTGTGTGCTGTGCTGAGGCCCGAGGCTGTGGGTCACCCACCGGGGTGGGCTTCCCCATTTCTGAGTGGCTCTGCCTACTCTGGCACTAGGGCATGACCCGGGAGCTGGAGACGCTGCCAGGGCTGGCGCTAGGGAGGGAGGGTGCGGGGGGCCGGGGAGGTGGGGCATTCCCAGATGGGCTTGTTCTCCCCAGCTATCCACATCCGTGGCTTGGGCCTTCTTTGGAGGAACAGACTGGCAGCCGATGGATGGGGAGAAACCCAGTGGGTGCAGAAATGTGCCTTGGCGGGTGGGGGCAGGGTGGGGCCTGGTGACACCTCCTGTGTACGTGGGGAGGAGGTGCCTGCTCCAGAAATCCCATCAGGAACTCAGGATGCAACATCCAGCCACTCGGAAAATAAATCCCGAGAAGGGGCTGCCAGTCTCGTGGCTGTGCTGATTTCTTGGGTTCTAGGGTTTCCTGTGGAAGGGGCAGCCTTGCAGGGAGAGGGGTCGCCTCCCAGACCCTGGCCCTCCTGGCCATGTGGCCAGCACTGAGTCAAACAGCTGGGAGCCGCCCGCCTGTCCAGCAGCCTGACCCTGGTTCAGCGTGGTCTTCATTCCAGGAGAAAACAAAGCGGAGCCACAGAACACCACACTTGAGTCCTCTCCTCCTGAGTCTACCTCAAGGTGCACCTTGCACAATTATCTGGGAGCCAGGAGCGACATGTGGATAATTTGGCCAACATGCGGGCATAGGGCAGCACCTGCAGTGCAATGAAACAGAAACGCTCCCTGCCCTCGAAGGTGCCCTTACCCCCAGGCCTTTGTTAAAAATGCAGCCTGCTTGGCTGGGTAGGGTGGCTCACGCCTGTAATCCCAGCACTTTGAGAAGCTGAGGTGGGCGGATCATGAGGTCAGGAGTTCGAGACCAGCCTGACTAACGTGGTAAACCGTCGTCTCTACTAAAAATACAAAAATTAGCCGGGTGTAGGGGTGGGTACCTGTAATCCCAGCTACGCGGGAAGCTGAGGCAGGAGAATTGCTTGAACCTGGGAGGTGGAGATTGCAGTGAGCTGAGATCGTACCATTGCACTCCAGGCTGGGTGACAGAGCGAGACTTTGTCTCAAAAAATAAAATAAAATAAAATAAAAATGCCACCTGCCAGGTCTCACCTCAAACAGACCAGGAAGAAGCCTGGGAGCCAGCATTGTAGAGAAGTTGACCTTGGTGGCCAGGGCACTGCATGCTGGGACCCCCCTCTGCAGGAATCTCCCAGACTGCCTTTGCCTATCCAGTCAGCAAACACACACTGAATGCCCACTGTATGTCTGGACCTGCTGTAGGCACAGGGCTAGTGCATGAGGAGCAAGAGAGGGCCAGGCTGGCGTCCTACCAGGGGAGCCAGGAGAGGGGTGACGGGGGAAGGCTGTTTTCTGGGGGGCAGGAACCCCAAGCAGGGGAGGGTGGGGGCTGTGGCTGTGTCGAGGAAGGGCTTCCCCTTTCAAACACAGTGGTCAGGGAAGACTCCTCTGTTGGGGAACATTCTGAATAGAGGGTGGGAGGCAGGGAGAGAGTGAGCTGTGCAGGCATTTGGGGGAGGGCACATCTAGTGCCTGGGGTGACCTGAGCTCCATGGGGCTGGGGAGCAGCAAGGAGGCCAGCATGCCCAGAGCGAGTGCAGGAGGCAGGAGGGAGAGGTAAGCGCCAGGTCAGGGAGACTCCAGAGCTGTGCGGGCCACACCTGGCCTCTTCCCAGCTCTCCTTTGCCCACCCCCAAAAGGTATGTGCCATCCCGTGGCATCCTCCTGGCCAGTCACACAATTGAGGGGGCAAGGCCCGACCTCTGGGTCTCCTTTGAGCACCTGCTCTGTGCTGGGGGCAGCTGTAGCCATCCCACAGGTAAGCAAGTCCTGGCTCCGGCAGCTCAGGAGCTCACCGTCGGGAAGCAGAGATGATTCACAGACCCAAAGTCCGTGCTTGAAGGCCCTGGGGCTGACAGGAGGGACCTCGGATTGGGGGGGGGGGTCCCAAGTGAGGCAGGACCCTGCAGCTTAGCAGGGCTGGGCCCTCGGCTGGTGTGGGAGACTGAGGCAGAAGGAAGACCTGCACAGCGGAGGCTGGGTCGGGCTGTGCTGACAGGACCATGCCTGGGGATGGCGGCTGCTTGACCTGGGCCTCTGGAAGACAGGACTCCATCCAGAGCAGCCATGCCTGCTGACCCAAGGGGGTGGCACCTGGATGCCAGGGTCTGCATCTCCCTCCTCCCCGCCTGATGCTTCCGGAGGGACGCTGGGCACTGCGGGGTTGGGGGCATCACACCCTGCGGCCCTGCCCCACTCCAGTGGCATGCTGGCCTGTTTCTAGCCTGACGTTGCCCACCTGCCCCAGCTGGCACTCACTCATTTCCATGTACTCTGGGGTGAGGCCGGCGAAGGGCTCCAGGTTGTAGTCCACCTCGTACCGCTGCCTCCTCTTCACGCTCTCCTCGTGGTGGGTGGGGCTCTGCCGCTTCAACTTCAGGTAGCGGATGAACTTCTTCATCTTCCTGAGAGACGTGACATCATGCAGTTAGGTTTGCAGGAAGCTGAGTTTGGGGGCTCGGATCTGGCATTCCAGTGATTTTTTTTTTTTTTTTTTTTTTT
>NW_016107878.1:232133-240426 GCF_001604975.1 Cebus imitator | reverse complement strand
TTTTTTGAGATAGAGTTTTGCTCTTTTTGCCCCGGCTGGAGTGCAGTGGCACAATCTCAGCTCACTGCAACCTCTGCCTCCAGGGTTCAAGCCATTCTCCTGCCTCAGCCTCCCTCGTAGCTGGGACTACAGGTGCATGCCGCCATGCCTAGCTAACTTTTTGTATTTTAAGTAGAGATGGGGTTTCACCGTGTTGCCCAGGCTGGTCTTGGATTCCTGAGCTCAGGCAATCAGCCCGCCTCTGCATCCCAAAGTGCTGGGATTACACGCATCAGCCACCATGCCTGGCCTAGGGTGGCTTTTGCCCCATCTTCCCTCTGTGTCCTCCTCCTCTCCCTGCTTCTGGTGCCCCCATCTTTGTTGAGGCCCTGCGTCCACCCAGACCACGGCAGAAGCCACCGGCACACCCTCCGCCCCGCCCACTCTGCCAGTCTGACGGCCTCGGCACACTCACGGGATTCCGATCTCAAACAGGTTGTTCTGGATCAGCTGCTTCCCCAGCATGATGATGCTGAGCTGGATGCAGAGCTCCATCAGGCAGCCCCCTGGCGCGCACTGTGGACAGACAGCAGCGTCAGCCCCGCCGCAGGGACACCGGGAGAGGGGCCGCTGCCCTGCAGGGAGGCCCACCCCCATGCCATGGGTTGACCTGTGTCCTCCAAAAAAAGACGCTCAGGTCCTAATCCCGCTACCTGGGAACGGGACCTTATTTGCAGAAAGAGTCTTTGCAGATGTAGCCAAGTCAAGGTGGGGTCATGCTGGGGCAGGGTGGGTGCCCACCCGAGGACTGGTATCCTCAGAAGAAGAGAAGGCGCGGGCACAGAGGAGGGGCTGCATGAAGATGGCAGCAGAGGGTGGCGTGGCGAGCGAAGGAACGAGGAGGACTTCCGTGGCCCCCAGAAGCTGGGGGACGCGAAGCGGGTCCTCCCCTAGAGCCGGTGAAGGGAACTCAGGTCGGCTAACACCTCCATGTTGTACTTCCGTCCTTCAGGACGGTGAGACTCAATCGCTGTTATTTGAAGCCACCCAGTCTGTAGGGTTGAGTTTCGGCAGCCCCAGGAAACGGACACACCCCACCTACAGGCTGCTGGGCTTGCGGCTGGGGCTGGGATCGGGGAGCGCATTGCCAGAGAGTAGGCAGGGGCGGGGCGGGGCCGCACAGTGCCTCCTTTTTCCCAGGGCCGCTGCCCAGTCCCATGCACCAGTCACCATCCACTGGCTCTGCACCGCCACTGTGCAGCAGGCAAGCCCACGGGAGGCAGCAGCCACCCCTCTGAGGCCCAATGCCCCTGACTCAGTGGGCCTGTGCCACCCTAGGCCGCCAGGGACCTGGCAAGCAGGTGACAGTCAGACACCTAAGTGGGCTGGAAGCTTAACTTGTCCGAGCAAAGGAAACACCGGGGCACAGTAAACCCGTTTTGTGTTTCAAATAAAACCTAATATACTCCAAACTTGTCTTGGAGGGCCATGCTTTCAAAAAAAGCAATTATATCATTTGCCTGATTTTATAATGTGAGAAGTAGAAAAGCTCCTTTTTAAAGTTTCCTTTCTTGTTAAAGAACAAGTGCTAGCAGCTGTCTGTGAAGCCCTATCCTATGTAGCTGTTAGACACGCCGTGCTTACAGGCACGAGTACATTCTATGTCCTTGTACTTTCACCAAGATATCTGTGCTGGACGTGCTCACAGGCATGTCCCAGCCCTCCATTGCTTTTACCTGTTCAGAAAAGTTTTAAGTTATTAGCCAATCAGGTTTTAGTTTAGATTGTGAGGTCTGGATCCAGCCAACGGAGATCAGACACAGCAGTAAGGGCGACCCCAAATGCATGAGGGATGAATTTGTGTGTTTCCCTTTGTTCTTTGTACTCTTGTGGCAAGATAGCTAGCGAGGTACCCTTCCTGCAGTCCAGGAAGTAAAAATTGCGTTGCTGAAAGATCCTTTGTCTCAGTGCCGATTTTTCTTTGTGGCACCGAGCATCTATTTCCAACACCTATTTCCAAAATATGACTTCTCTAACCTGGGACAATTGCGACAGGGGATCATCTACATCATATAAAAAGGAAAGAGCTTTTCACAAGTTTGGAGCAGACGCCTGTCACTGTGGAGGAGGCCCACGTCTTGGGCTGCCCTGGGGCCTGCATTCAGGTAGTTGAACCTCTAGGGCTGCACTCCAGACAGTCAGATCGCCCTGTACCTGATATCCACCCCATCCTCGATACCTTGCTCCACAGGGTCTTTATCAAGAAGACCCACTCTCTTATTTTCTGATACGCTGAATTACTCTGTGGGTTAGAAATGCTGAGACCGGAACCTCTGACAGGCCCTGAGGCCCTGGTTTAGTCTGATGGAGCCCCTGGTCATGGGACAGACAGTGGAGCAAGTCCATGGCCGAGATAGCAGCAAAACCAGGCTGGTGTAACCAGACCTTCTGTGGCCAGAATGGCTGGGCAGAAACCAAATGGCACCAGCATGGCGTTTGAAGGTAAAGAGATAAGCATTTCAATTTCGAGTTAAAAAATGTAGCTGCGTTCTGTTTTGTCCTCACTAATTCATCTTTTTCTTTCGAGCCAGACCCTTGCTCTGTTGCCCAGGATGGAGTGCAGGGTGAAATCTTGGCTCACTGCAACCTCCGTCTTTCAGGTTCAAGTGATTCTTGTGCCTCAGCCTCCCGAGTAGCTGGGATTACAGGCGTGCACCACCACGTCCAGCTAATTTTTTGTGTTTTTAGTAGACATGGGGTTTCACCATGTTGGCCAGGCTGCTCTCAAACTCCTGACCTCACATGATCCACTCACCTCAGCCTCTCAAAGTGCCGAGATTACAGGCATAAGCCACTGTGCCGGCCCTCATTAATGCATCTTAACCAGAGAGAAATATTGAGTCTCACAGAAAAAGAAAAGAAAACCAGATGTCATTTTTTTTCTTTCCTTAACTCTACAGCAGCTTTATCCTTCTAGGTGATTCTATGCGAACATACCGAATAAGATCAAAGCCCCCTTTCCCCGCCCCAGACATGTCAGGAGAATGGAAAAGGTTCCATCAGGACGGAAAGAAACTACTCTTTGCTGAACAAATATGCTGTGGCTGCTTCCCCCAAGTGCACGGTGTAGACAAATGGTGAGCACAACAGAAGGGGCTGCCGGAAATGAGTAAAATCTCGGTTACCTCTTCCATTCGGAAGTAATGGAAAATGTACACGTAGTCTCCCGGGCGTCCAACAAACCTGAAATGATGGAGAAGGTCGTTAGAGACATGAGCCCTTGGCTTGGTTGGGGGAGAGACCCCCAAGTGGGGACTGTGTGGCATGTGAGTCCTGCAGGCAGGGACCTCAAGGGCATCCACAGGCTGCTCTCCCTGCTGATCGCATCTGCTAAAAGGTGACCACAGTGGCATGGCACTGGTCAATCACATGATATGGAGGAGGCAGCCTTTCGGGGGGTGCTCTGAGATCAGCCCAGCCAGCCCCTTGCAGAAATGGTGGTGGTGGGGACCTTGTCGTGGGTGGGCCGCAGGCCCCGCCACAGCCTGGTATGGCTCCTGAGGGTCCAGGTGTGGAAGGTTCACTCCTCCAGGAGCTGTGAACAGGGCTCAGGTGGCCAGCAGCCGCACTTCCACGCCTCCTCTCCCCTGTCCCCACTCTGGACTCCTCCCTACCTGTCATGGGGGTGCCTGGAGCTGGCTTCTGGGGTTCTCTGCCTGGACTCCCTGCTGCTGGGGCTTCCCACTGTCTGGAGTCCCTGGGGTCCCCTCTGCCCAGGGTCCTCACCACCCAGGGCCCTCACTGCCCGGGGTCCTCACTCCTGGGTCCTCACTGCCCAGGGCCCTCACTGCCTGGGGCCCTCACTGCCCAGGGCCCTCACTCCCTGGTCCTCACCGCCCGGGGCCCTCACTCCCAGGTCCTCACTGCCTGGGGCCCTCACTGCCCAGGGCCCTCACTCCCGGGTCCTCACTGCCCGGGCTCCCTGCCACCTGGGCTCCCTGCCACCTGGGCTCCCTGCTGCCCAGGGTCCTGCTGCTCTGGAGCCTCAGCAGGGCCCAGGCCTTCTCCCTGACCCTCATAGGCTGTGGGTGCCATGGTGTCTGCCCTTCCCTGGGCTCCAGGTGCCCCCCACCCGTAGGGAGGGAGAGTCCTCCCCTGGACCTGGGAGAAGCGAGGTAGGGAAAGGCTGATGATGTCCCTACCGGCCTTTGAAGAAAGCCACGTAGAAGATGGGGGTGTAAGAGTTCACAAACTTCAGCAGGAAGGCCTTGAAGATCAGCCTCTCCTCAAAGCTCTTCTCCGTCTTTGGAACCTCTAGAGGGAGGGGTAGGATGACGCTGAGGCAGCAGCTGGGATGGCCCCGACAGCCTGGTTCAGCCTCCGCCGGCCACTGGCGCCATCGCTTAGTGGGCTCTCACAGGTGCGCCAGGGCCTGTGCTCAGGATCTCCGTTCAGAGACAGGGAGCCAGGGCCCAGAGAAGGTACATGACAAGCTGAAGTTTGCACAGCAAGAGGGAGGTGGCTCGGGCCACCTGAGTCGAGGGCGAGAGCGCCCAGGGTGTGGGCACTCACCGATCTTGGTGAGCCACCGGGCTATGCAGCCATACACCTCGTCCAGAAGGATGATGACCACTAGGTTGATGATGACCGCGGTGGCCGTGACTGTGACCCGGATGTTGGACCGCACGGAGGGGGAGGAGTTCATGGCCAAGGCGGCGGCCATGGAGATTCTGTAGATGATGACGCCAAGGACTATGGCAAACGTTACCGCAATCTGCAGTGGGGGAAGGGGTGCTCTTGGTTGGGGACCCACCCAGGACCCTCCTGGACCTGCCCCACCTGCTCCCTCAGCCCAGCTGTCCCCCACCCCTCCTGCTCTTCTGCGTCAAAGCAAGGACTGATATTTCTTGGTCACCTGCCAAATGCCAGGGGCTTTCTGTGCACTAACCCACCAGAGATAGATGGATGAGGGGCTGGTTTCTGTTTTGTGGAAAAGGACACTGAGGTTCAGAGAGATTACGTAGACAGGCCAGGCCACCCAGCTCAGGAGCTGGGATTTACCAGGCGGATCTGCCCAAGCCTGCAGTTCACAAGATCTTTGTGCTCCCATCTTCCCTGAGCCCAAGTGCCCTGTCCAAGCAGAGCCCAGGACACGGTATGGCCACAATGCCAGTGACTGGTCCCAGAGCAGGCTGACTGTGGGGTGGGGGCTTCTCCCAGAGCAGATGGACTGCAGGTGGGGGCTTCTCCCCCAACCCATGGTGAGCTCAGGGACATCCTCAGACGCTGCGCAGGGCTGAGGCATGCCACCCTCACAGCCACCTCCCAGGGGCCCTCCCCTGGTAAAGGAGGTGGGTGCGGCCTGGGATGGGGCAGGGCTTCAGGGCTGGCTGGAGGTGCATCAGGTCCCTTCTTGCAGTCTGCTCGGAAGCCAGCAGCACCCTTCTGGCTCTCTCACCAGAGTGAGCCCTCCTCTTGCCAAACCTACCGTGGGACCAGAATGTCACATAAAACATGGGCTGGCGGTTGCCTGAGAAACTGGTGGGAGCTGGCTACAATGACAAGCTTGTTCCACACACCGCTGTCTGTCTGGGCTCCCTCGCCCTGCCCTGCCCTGCCCAGGGGTGTGGAGGCCCCATCCTGAGCTCAGCGAGGGCTGGGTAGGAGGGGCACACCCAGAGCCAGGCTCCTCACCCAGGCGTGAATCCGCCCGCAGGACACAGGCTCTGTCTTGTCACCCTGTGTCCCCATGTCCCTGGAAATTGCACATTTGCTCCCATGCAATGGTGCAGAAGGCAGGTCTCGTCCTTGCTCGCACGGTCACGGGTGGCTCCCAGACAGGCCCAGGAGGCCCGGGCTGACCTGTGTGTCCCTCAGTTGCAGCTTGGGATGGGCCTCTTCGCCCCAGAGGGAGTCTGCAGCTTTCGGAAATCTGGAAAAGCTCTTATTTCACGTTCTGGGCAGTTACCACCGGCTTCTGCAGGCATATGCCAGTGACTACATGGTGACCACGCCCTGCCCAGGAAGATGTCTGCAGCCACGCCACGCCCTGCTGCAAGGCGTGGGGACCACTCCCTGGCCAGCTCTGGGGAACGAGGGCTTTCCTTGGAAAACCCCTCAGTCCTGCCAAGAGGCCTCCAGGATGTCTGTCCCTGTGCCAGCGTGTGGAGGTGCAGGTGGAGCGCTGGGCCTGTGGGTGACTCAGCAAGGGAGGCCCTCCACCCCAGTGGGCACGTCCCCTGCCCTGCCATGGGGCAGTCGGGTCCACGACAGGCAGGCTCCCTTCCAGTCTCCCTAGCCCATCTCCCCTCTGGAATGAACCTGCGTCTCCAGGACCAGGAACATGCGGGACACATCCTAGGTGCTCTACTAATATTTGTTCACGGAATCAGACACCCAAGTTGAGGACAAAGCTGTGTCCTCTTCAACCCCACGAAGCCCTTGTGACCGGGGCTTACCAGGATGTCAAGGGCTGGGAAAAGAGCCGGCTAGTTCCCTATTCAATATCCTCTGTCTTTCCTCTACCATCCTGCCTTGCTGAGACGGCAGTGTGCTAATTCCTCAGCCTCCCTGCAGAGCAGGTGGCCAGGTGAAACAGTTCTGACCAATGAGATGCAAGCAGCGGTGTGGCGAGTCTCCTGTGAAAGCTCCTTCAGACAGGGGCTGCCTCCCCCAGCCCATCTCTTCCCTGCCCTTCCCCTTCTTCTGGCCTGGGGGGTGGGAGTGATGTTGGAGGTGCAGCAGCCATGTTGTGACGGGGAGTGGACTCCTAGGACAGGCGAGCAGAAGGTCAGAGAGGCCTGTGACTCTGATGGCATCGTGGAGCCACCAGACCAGCCCTAGATGGGCGCCTCCTTCCCAGCCCCTCACTGGCCCTTCAGTGACAGTGCTGCTGCTTCTGCGGCAGGAGGGGCTGAACCTCAGGCTAGCCTCTGCTGGGTGAGCAATGGGAAGGCTCCGGGTTATCCCCCAGTCCCCTAGCCTGGCGTCTGACCAGAGGGGACACATCCCCTCAACAAGAGGCCAGGTGCCCTCCCACCGAGTCGCCAGAGAGCACAACAGCCCCCAGCCCCCACTGAGGGGCTCCCCTTCTCCAGGTAAGGGGGGAAGAGCAAGCCCCAGCACTGAGGCCACCCTTCTCTGGACTTCTTATGTCGGTCGGGGTCCCTGTTACTGTGCCTGATGGCACAAGGGGACACTGGGTCCTCCCGTTGCTTCCATGATTTGGTTGGGGCCCTTGAGAACAACCAAATCACTCAACCTAGAGAACAAGGCAGCCCCTGCCTCTGTCTCTTCAAGCTCATACAGAATGGCATGTATCTTGGAGCAGACAGTCCAGCTGACGCGTGGCTTCTGCAGGCATATGTCAGTGACGACATGGTGACCACAGCAACCGCCTCTGGCTGGTGCCGGAGGAGAGGCTGCAGCCTTCAGCCTCAGTTTCTGTATCAGTGGGAGGGGGACAGTACCAGGACTGGGTGGCAGCAAGGACTGATGAGACGCTGTGGTGAGGCCCTCAGTGCACAGCTGCCAACCTGGGCCCCTGAGTACCAGGCCTCGGGGCCAGGCGGCTCTGACTTCAAGCTGCGGGGCTGGACGAGGCCAGGGTCGTTTCTGACAGGACCACAGCTGGCTCCGAGCACTTGGCGGGTGGTGGCAGCACAGCTAGCAGGCGGCAGAGGCAGAATCCATTTGGGGTTGAAGTCCCCGGGATTGAAATCCCCTAAAAGCCACAAGTGGTTTGCCCACGAGCCATACCACAGGCTTGTAGCCCCCTGAGTGGCACTATCATGCCCTATCTGCATGTTACTTATTTAGTGATTTTCTTTTTTTAAATTTGAAAAATTTATTTTTACTTAATTTAATGCTGATGCCCGTATCAGGACTCAAGATATGTTGTGGTCACAAAATACCCAGGTTTTCTTTCTTTTCTTTTTGAGACAGGGTCCTGCTCTGTCGCCCAGGCTGGAGTGCAGTGGCTTGGCCACAGCTCACTGCAGCCTCGACTTCTCCGCCTCCAGCGATCCTCCCACTACAGCCTCCCAAATAGCTGGGACCACAGGTGTGCACCACCATGCCAGCTAATTTGTGTATTTTGGTTTTGCCATGTTGCTCGGGCTGGTCTCAAACTCCTGAGCTCAAGCAATCCTCCTGCCTTGGCCTCCCAAAGCGCTGGAATTATAGGTGTGAGCCACCATGCCCAGCCACTTTAATGGTTTTCTTAAGTCTTTAATTTCATCTTAAATGACATCTTTGAATCCCAGGCTTGAATTACCAGATACTTAAATAATCGTGTCTCTCAAAATGAAAGCTG
>NW_016107878.1:202937-231093 GCF_001604975.1 Cebus imitator | reverse complement strand
TTTTTTTGAGACAGAGTCTTGCTAGACAGAGTCTTGCCCAGGATGGAGTGCAACGGTGTGATCTCGGCTCACTGCAACCTCCACCTCCTGGAATCAAGCGATTCTCCTGCCTCAGCCTGCCAAGCAGCTGGGACTACAGGCACCTGCTACCACGCCTGGCTAACTTTTGTATTTTTAGTAGAGATGGGGTTTCACCATGTTGGCCAGGCTGGTCTCGAACTCCTGACCTCATGATCCGCCTGCCTCAACCTCCCAAAGTGCTGGGATTACAGGAGTGAGACACCACGCCTGGCCTTGGAGTCCATTTCTTCAGCTCAAAGTCTCACTTCTAGGTCTAGAAGATCAAAGATGTCTTCCCAGTGCCACGCAGACCATAATAGTTATTTTCCCTTTGTGGAGCAAGTTGAAACAAGCAGCTAGCATGACAAGTTAAAATGTTGTCTGCAGTGACACACGGCCTGAAGGCTCTCAGAATCCAAGGCTGGCTTGGTCTGGAGAAGCCCCAATCACTAACCCGGGATGTTTCAAAGGGGTTGGAGTTTTTGACGGGAAAATGCACGTATCAGGTCACAGAATGCGGACAGGGCATGACACAGGAGGCCACTCATTCCAGGGGTGGGTGGCATGCGTGTTAACGAGAAGACCAAGGAACACTTGCAGGCAGTTGTGACAAGCATGTATCACGAGCTCCAAATCAAGCCAGAGCCCCCCGCCCCGCCCCCACCCCGCGCACCCACCATAGCCATGCAGTGCCATCGTTATACGCCGGGCTCACTGGGTGCCGAAGGAAGGCAGAGAGACATGATGTGAATGTTAAAAAAAAATACAACAGTTTGTTGAGGAAAAACACGATCGCCTTTGATTGTCTGCAAACAGTCAAGACTCGCATTGCCCGCAACATAGAAAAGTACCAATTTCACCCCCGCCATGGCTGTCTTAACCCTCTGCTTCCATTTGTTTGTTGAGTCCTCTGGGATATGCCGGCGCTTCTGAGGGCGGGTGGGGGGAAAGACAGCACGGTGCGGTGAAGCGGGAGGCAGTGCCACAGACCGCGGGGCCCAGGGAACCGTCCCCATCTTGGCAGCAGGCTGGCCTCTCCTGGTGCCAGCGGTAAGCTCGCTGCCAAGGCTGAATCGGGTTCTGGGCGTTTTAAACAAATGAGAGATGGCAGAGACCCAGGCTGGGAAGGAACATCTGTAACAAAGGTGGTGGCGACAGGAGGGACCCTCCCCTGGACCGCATGATGCCCCGTCTCACTGACGGCGGCGGGATTCCAGTGGGAGGTAGCGGGCAAAGGCGCCGGTCACCACCAGCGTCTTATGACAGCAGGAAGGAAGCCACGCCCAGAAGCCCAAACTCATGTGCCAATTAGGTAGTGGGTCTCTTTTTAATAAACAAATTCAGTGCCACAGCTGGGGGAAAATCAAAACCACAGAGCAGCCGCTGGGAGCCAAATGAAACGGAGGAGGAATAGAGGAAACGGCCCATCAGAAGCAGACAGGGCCTGGGGGTGCCTCTACGCTCTGCAGAAATCAACCCCCATGACTCTGTCACTTTCACGTCATCACAAAGCCTGGGCTGAAACCAAGCCACGGGCCACCGAGGCAGAGGGACCCTGTATCCCAGAGGTGGCTTCCTTCCAGCACCCGCTGCCCAGATTTGATGTTGTGGCTTGGTTAAGTCCCTTGCCTTAAATGGACATGGTGTGTGCCACAAAGCCCCTTTCTCCCCCTTAGGAAGGAATGAAATAGCCACCCATGCTCACTCTAAGAGGTTCAACCACACAGCCACAGGGTGGGCCGTCTTGGGGGCCAGACACTGACTCCTGACACATTTCCAGCCAGGCTTGGGGGCTGGGACGCCACCCTGAAAACATGCCAGACGTTTGCAGGGCCTTAGAGATGGGCCTTTTGCTTCTTCAGGAGGGAATGAGGGGCAGAGGGCCTGAAGGGCTGGGGCAGAGGGCAGTGTGCACCCAGGCATGACTCTCTGATGCATTAGATCGGACAGACAGTCTCTTTATCTTAGGGCGAGAACTCCTGTTTTTGTGGTTGTATTCTGCACACCTTTGAGTCCCGCTCAGATCCTCGGGGGTCTTTAGAAAGACATACTTCCTTCCTGCCTGGAGAAGGACCGAGCTGAACCCCAGATTCTCATTGCATTTGAAGAGCTGTGCCCTGGGGGGAGGCTTTCCAGAGCACCCACTGTGCCCTCCAGATGGGATTTTGGCAAGTGTAACCCCCGGCCACTTTGAACCTGTGAGCACTGTCCCCTGACACATTGACAAGGAAAAGACAAACCCAGGGGTTTGTCCTGATCGGTCCCTGAGGCTGAAAGTGCAGATGGGACACAGAGTCGGGACCTGCGAGAACTCCTTTGACTGTCCTCACCCACCGAGGGCCAATGCGGGCGTCTCCAGGCTCCGTTGGAGGCTGACAAGGCCAGCAGCTCCATGTCTGCTTGTCCCACGTCATGTGAAAAACACCATTAAAAAAGCCTTGCCGGGCATGGTGGCTCCCGTGTGTAATCCCAGAACTCTGGGAAGCCGAGGCGGGCAGATCTCTTGAGGCCAAGAGTTTGAGACCAGCCTGAGCAATATCGTTAAACCCGGTCTCTACTGAAATATGAACAATTAGCTGGGTGTGGTGGCGTGCACCTGTAATCCCAGCTACCTTCGAGGCTGAGGCACGAGACTTGCTCGAACCCGGGAGGCGGAGGTTGCAGTGAGCTGAGATTGCACCACCGCACTCCAGCCTGAGTGACAGAGAGAGACCCTGTCTCAAAAAACCAACAAACCAACCAACCCAGCAAGCACCTCTGGAGGTCTGCAAGAGTTCTGGCGGCACATATGACTTAATTTGGTTTTTGTTTTTTTGAGATGGAGTCTCATCCTGGCCCTGTCGCCCAGGCTGGAGTACAATGGTGTGATCTCAGCTCACTGCAACCTCTGCCTCCCTAGTTCAAGTGATTCTCCTGCCTCAGCCTCCGGAGTAGCTGGGATTATAGGTGCGTGCCACCACACCTGGCTAATTTTTTGTATCTTTAGTAGAGACGGGATTTCACCATGTTGGCCAGGCTGGTCTTGATCTCCTGACCTCCTGATCTGCCTGCCTCGGCCTCCCAAAGTACTGGGATCACAGGCGTGAGCAACTGCGCCCCGCCACATGACTTAATTTAAATGAGAGGTTTGGGAAGAAAGAAAAACGCTTATTATAAACAGACAATGGCCTCAAGAACATCACAAAACATGTCTCTCCCTCATTCTCACAGTCTGAGTGAAACAAGGAACTGGCCCTTTGCTCAGGTGCTGCTTTGGCAAAGGCTTCCGTTTTGATAGAACAGGCAGAATGTACTGTGAAAAAGCTTTGAGGGTTCAAAGCCACATGGTTCTTGTGGTTGAAATGCTTGCTGAAATTTGAGATCACCCTCAGGGCACATCAAGACGAGAGATCTAGAGCAGGTTTGATAAACTATAGCCCTTTGGCCAAATCTGGCCCCCTGTCTGTTTTTGCTAATAAAGTTTTATTGGAACACAATTCATGGAACACAGGCCCATGTATTTACTACTGTCTATGCTCCTTTTGCTGCTACCATGGCAAAGTTGAGTAGCTGCAACCCAGGCTTACAGAGCCTACAATGTTTGTTATCTGGGCTGATCCCAGGTCTACACTGCTGATGAACCCAGTTTATTGCTGGGGAAGTTAACCCGCAGTGGCCACCATACCTCTTTGTTTTTGGACTCTTTCTTCAGGGACTTCTCCAAGACTCTGGCTTCGTATTCAGCTCTGGGATGATCCTGTGAATGAAACCAAGTCGAGACAGAGGCCTTGTTAGTTGTGAGTCTGGACTCCTCAGCGTCAGCATACTTGGCAAATCAGCCCCTGGATTAGCCTCAGGCACCCTTTGGGTCCAGTTCATAGTTGGCTGCTGAGAACATTTCCAGTGTAACCCGCCTCTCCCCGTTTGTGGTCTGGATGGTGACCCAGGGTGATCCCGCTCGTTGGGAACCCCAGCCCATTGGGAGGGCCACAGAACCTGGCCTCTGTGTCCTCTTAGAGGTGGAGAAGCCTGTGCCAGGCTGCAGCGAACACCCAGCCATGAACTGGCCCTGAGAACATTCTATGGAGGAGCTGTGGGGGTCAGAAGAGATGCAGTAAGTGTCGGCAAGCACGGGCAGCCCAGAGGTGCCAGGCCTTGGGGAGCTGAGAGCAGGTCAGCGAAGGGCGCTGGAAGGGAAGAACGAGTTAGGAGAGACTGAGGTGGGAAGAAAGCAGAGAGCCCGCCCGAGTGGAGGAACCGCGGGAACTGCACAGTAGAAAGAGATTAGGTGCCAGAGAAGGCCCCGCTCCCAGGGAGACAGGCCGTGGGAAGACAGAAGAGGGAGCGACAAAAAATTCCAAACCTTGACAGCCTCCTTCAGGGAACCAGAAAAGTAAAAACAAAAACACAAAGATGTCATTACTTAGGTTGTTATTTTAGAGACAGGGCCTGTCCACTAAAGACAGTTTTCTTAAGAACTAGGATGGAGGTAAACAGGGGCAGGTGAGCCAGGATGGGCGGGGGACCCTGGGTTCCATGAAGGTTCACCGCTGCTTGAGGGTCACTGTGGGCTGTGGCCTTTGCAGCTCCCATGGTTTTGGACATTCCCCGAATCTCCAAATCTAAGTGCTGGACTGAAACGTCTTAGACTCAGCTGAGGCACAGGGGCCACATGATGGGACACAAGTGTCCTTCTGCTTCAGTGCCAGAGTCTGGGGTTCAGGCTGCGTGGAGGGGCGGCCTGAGATTATTACTCACAAAGGAGGCCCTGCCCGGCTGTTGGGGGGCGTGAGTGGCTCACTTTGGGAAATTCATTCAGGCCCCTTGGCACCGTGTCCCCAGTGACTTCGGTCGTCACCTCCATAATCAAGCTCCCAAGCCATCGGTGTCAGGAGATCAGGGAATGGAACCCCAAGGGGTTGAACAAAGGAGACTGAGGCCCCCCCAACTTTCCCCCAGCCACAGGGACATCACAGAAAGGACATTTGAAATCGACTTCTGAATAAGACCACAACTGCTTTTTTTTTTTTCTATTTGAATCTTTCTAACTGAAACAGCAAGGAAAGAGGCCACCCTGAGAGCCCCGTTATGGACAAGGCTCCGGACTGGGTCCCGGCCCCGCCCTGCAGGGCTGTGTGCCATGGGCAGGTTGTGTTGGTCTCTGGTCATTTGTGGACAGGATCATGAGACCGGCTGAGGAGGAGCGGGGAGGCTGTTGTGTGAGCGGGTGAAGGTGTGGCCCAGCGGCCACTAGCGGGGCAGCCATTTACGGGGCACTGACTCTGTGCTGGGCCGGGAACTAAGTGCTTGATATATATTGACCCACTGAGACCCCACAAATGCTATCAAGTGAGGATTCTTTGGTACAGAGATGTTAAGCGATTTTCCTGGGGTCACACAGCAAGGCGGGTACCAAATCTGGCTGGAACTCAGGCAGCCTGGCCCCAGAGGCCCGTCTTGTACCCTCTGAGCTGCTGTGCCTCGCCCAGAAAACTCTAATCCCCTTGCTTGTTGACAATATTGTTAGCCCAGAGCTGCCACATTTTTCTGAAGCGTGACCCTTGGATTCAGTCTGAGAGGGAGCAGATTGTGTGAGAAAATACAATAGAAAAGTTAAAATTTTTTTAAAGAAAAAAAAATCCTTTAAAAGAAAAATATCGGCCGGGCGTGGTGGCTCAAGCCTGTAATCCCAGCACTGTGGGAGGCCGAGGCGGGTGGATCACGAGGTCAAGAGATCGAGACCATCCTGGTCAACATGGTGAAACCCCGTCTCTACTAAAAATACAAAAAATTAGCTGGGCATGGTGGCGCGTGCCTGTAATCCCAGCGACTCAGGAGGCTGAGACAGGAGAATTGCCCGAACCCAGGAGGCGGAGGTTGCGGTGAGCCGAGATCGCACCACTGCACTCCAGCCTGGGTAACAAGAGCGAAACTCCGTCTCAAAAAAAAAAAAAGAAAAATATCTTTTAAAGGAAATGTCCACATTGCAATAAAAATGCATGGAAGTTCCTCTTTTTAAAAGGAAGAGCCTGTGTAGTGTAACCCGGGCGACACGGCCAGACCCTAACTATTACCAAAAATCAAACAATTAGCCAGGCGTGCTTGTGCGTGCCTGTGGCCCCAGCTACCCAGGAGACTGAAGTGGGAGGATGGCTTGAGCCCGGGAGGTTGAGGCCGCAGTGAGCTGTGGTCATGCCATTGCACTCCAGCTTAGGTGACAGACGGAGACCCTGTCTCCAAAAACAGGGGGAGCATGTCTTATAAGATTAAATAGCGCCCTGCGTGGTTGCACCTTACGGCATGTGCATGGGGTGGCCTCTTGTGCTCCAAGGCTGATTGTGGGGACTGTCACTCCTTTTCACTCCCACCGACCCTGAAGGGAATTGCTGCTGGACTTGGGATCCCTGGGAGTGCAGGTCACCTGGCAGCCCAGGGGCCACGTAATACTGAATGTCCCTCTCTCTGGAGCAGGCAGATGCCCGGCGCTGCCTTTCCGTCTATGTTGGTAAAGGACCAGTCCCCACTCGTCAGCCATGCCCAGCTGCCGGCACAGAGCTGGCTCTGGGGAAGGTCGAGGAGGCAAGGGCTCACGGCCACTTTTGGAGGTCCCCGGGCAGCGTCCATTCCCTCTCCACCCCCACGGGTGGTGCCGACAGCCCGGGCAGCCCCCAGACACAATACAGTCAGTGTGGTGGGCCCTGGCATGAACCACCGCCGGTGGCTGGTGTGCCACGTGAGCATGGGGATGGAAACACTTCAGCAGACAGGGAGCGGTCACTCCAGCCACGGAGGGCATTTGGAATGCCAGGGCAATACGCGGCGAGGCAGACGGTGGGGTGGGGTGGTGGGCGGCCTTGCGTTTGCTTGGACCAGGGGCTCTTTTTGGCCCCGGGCTTCCATGTGAGTCCTAAGGAGGTCCTGGGCAGGGGAAAGTGGGAAGGGTGTGACGTGCAAGGCGCCAAAGCCACTGACCTCTTCCTCCTCGAAGCCCGTGAGGTCCCAGCGGTAGTTCAGCCTCATCTGCTTCCGCTTCCAGTGCTCCATGAAGGTGGCAGCTGTGGGGGAAATCCAGAGTCCCGATGACATAAAGGCACTCTCTTCTTTTCTTTTCTTTTCTTTTTTTCTGAGACGGAGTCGTGCTCTTGTTGCCCAGGCTGGAGTGCAGTGGTGCAATCTTGGCTCACTGCAACCTCCGCCTCCCAGGTTCAAGCAATTCTCCTGCCTCAGCCTCCCGAGAAGCTGGGACCACAGGCATGCACCACCATGCCCAACTAATTTTTGTATTTTTAGTAGAGACGGGGGCTTCACCGTGTTGGTCAGGCTGGTCTCGATCTCCCGACCTCAGGTGATCTGCCCGCCTCGGCCTCCCAAAGTACTGGGATTTCAGGCGTGAACCACCATGCCCGGCCGGAATTCTTTTCTCAGTGCTTGGTGAGCAAGGGCGATATACTGGGGTAAGAACTTCATGTGAATTCATGAGTTCAGCCCTCCCACCAATCCTGTGGGCCAGAAACCATCATTCTCTCTTTTTACAGATGAGGAAACTGAGGCACAGGACACTCAAGTCCCGGCTGAGGTTACCCAGCCAGTCAGTGAGGGGTGGGCAGCCTGGCCCAGAGCCTGTGCCTCCACTCTCCTGCACCATTGCTCTCGGCGACCCTGGCTTGGAGGTCAGGAGGAATGAGGGGTGAGCCAAGGCCACTGACTCACTCGGGCTTCAAACCACCCCAGGGGTCTGCCTGCTGAACTGTGCTGGCAGCTGCTGCATTCAGCTTCATATTCCCAACAGACAAAGCATGGTTCAAATGCCGCCTCCTCCAGGAAGCCACCGATCATTCCCCTCAGTGTGAGAAAAACCCAGCGCCTCTTGGGACCTTCCTCAGCCTTCGTCTGTCTCGCTCACGGTGTCATGCTGCCTTGCATCGGGATCCCTGTCTCGTGACTTGTGTGTGGGGCAGGAATGGGGCCTCGTTCCCCGGATCCTCAGCTCCCAGAGGTGCCTGGCATAGACAGCTGCTTGAGTGCGCATTGAGTGAGTGACTTTTGCAAGTGCACAGCGTGCAAAAGAAGAGGCCCTGACTGGAGTGTTTATCATGAATACTTCTCCCTGCAAAAGAAAATCAGCAGAAGCTGAGAGGCAGAGTGACAGGATGGCCACAGAGTTCCCTGGAGCTCACAATTCTTGAGCTGTTCCACGCCAGGCACTGTTGGGAGCTGGTCAATCTACAGACCACCCCCAGGACAAGGCTCTTGTATCTGCCTGAAGATGCTCAGTACAAATTTCAGGGCAAGAACACCAGAATTCAATACAGGTGTTGATTGACTTACGACCTATGCAACTTACACGACCATTCGACTTTACGACCACAATCGCTAGCCACGACTGCTCCGCGTCTGGCAGCGCAAACGTTGCCCAGCTGGGCGTACGACAGTGCAGACCAGCTTCCGGCAGCACTACCATCTCCGCATGCATATAGGCTACTCAACTTACGACCAAATCGTGTTACGACCGGCCTGTCGGAACCTATCGTGGTCGTAAGTCGAGCACTAGCTGTACCAGCCACAGAGCTCTGTAAACTTGGGCAAGTTACTTAGTCTTTCTTGCCTCTGTTTCCTCATCCATAAAATAGTACCTTCTAATAATCAGACTTGGAGTGTCAGTGAGGGAGCACCAATGTTATTTACTCCTCACAGTGACCATGGGAGGTAGGTGCTAGTCCCCTCGCCCCCATTTTACAGAGGGGGAAACTGAGGCTCGGAGGGATGAAATGGCTTATCTGAGAAGCAGCAGCACTGATGTGCAAACAAAATGGGCTGTAGGACTGTGGGCATGCAAGGTGAATTCACAAATGTGGTCCTTGATGGAAAGCAATGTGTGGCCGGAAAGAACGCAAGTGTCGGGCGTGAACCTGGTTCACAGGCCGTTAGTCTACGTGTAACGAAGCTCTTCCCATTAAGGTGAGGTGGGAATGGGGCTTCCGAGCGTGCACAGGTTTGTCTAGGATGCATCCACCGAAAGGATTAGCCACCGTGTCAGCCGGCCCAGCCTGGAAACAGGAGCGCCGACAACCCTGCCGCATAGGTCTTTCACACTGGGGTGATTTAACCCTGGGACTTGCCCGCACAGGCAATGGAAGAGCTGAGAAGCCACACGGGGATGCTGGGACCACCCAGAGATGACCCACGGCAGAAGCTGGCATCCGTTTCAGGGTGGTAGGACAGTAGGAGGTGCCCAGTGTCAATACTGGAACCAGAAATTGGAGCTGCTCAGAAGCAGCTGGGATCACGGAGGAAGAGGGGCTTCCCAGGGGAGGCAGAGCCTGGAGAAGACGCAGTCATTGCTGGGGATGTCCCAGCAAGTGGAGGGAGATGGGGAGAAATATTTCGGCTGCTCCCTTCCTCCTGCCTTCTGAGCTCCCAAAAGGGCTTCCCACTGGCTGAAACTACTGGGAAGAGGGAGAGCCAGGGAGCCTGGGGATGCCAAGATGCAGACCTGCGCAGGCGAGGGAACAGCTACCGCTTAAACACCTGCTGGAAACCCGGCCACTCGGCAGACACACACGGAGCGCGGAGGCTGCGGCAGGTGAGGTGGGCCGCAGGGGGCTCAGGAGGAGGCCCCCAGCCCCCAGGGCCCCTGACCATTAGGAGGCGGACACTGAGGGCGGCCTGTCTGCGGTGGGCACCCTCCCCAGGAGGCAATGCAGGGAGATCTCCGCCTCTTTGAAGATGTGCTTTGTCCACTGCCGCTGCTCTGGAGCGGTGTGGGAGGCCAGCTGTCCCCCGGTCTCTGCCTGGTCTGCAAGGCCCCCGGCGGTGCCTTCCCCAAGCTTTGGAAGCTGCCTCTCTCTGTCCTCCTCTGCCCGCCCAGGGCAACATGCTCTGTTCCGACTCTTTTTTGGGCTGAGCACTGCCCAGGAGGGCTGGCTGAACGCACAGCTGCAGAGTCGGCCGGTTTACCTGCTGTGATGGTTAGTATTGAGTGTCAACTTGATTGAAGGATGCCAAGTATTGTGTGGGTGTATCTGTGAGGGTGTTGCTAGAGGAGATTAATATTTGAGTCAGCAGAGGGGGACAGGCAGACCCACTCCTGACCTGGGTGGGCACCATCCCCTCTGCTGCCAGCGCAGCTGGAAAAAGCAGGTGGGAGGAGGTGGAAGAGCACCCTCGCCGAGTCTTCCCGCCTCACCTTTCTCCCATGCTGGACCTTTCCTGCCCTTGGACATCTGACTCCAAGTTCTCCAGCTTTTGGACACCTGGACTCCCACCGGTGTTCTGCCAGGGGCTCTCAGGCCTCCGGCCACAGACTGAAGGCTGCACTGTCAGCTGCCCGACTTTTGAGATTTGGGGACTCAGATTGATCCACCACTGGCTTCCTGGCTCCTTGACTTGCAGACGGCCTGTCTGGGGCTTGACCTTGTGATGGTGTGAGTCGATCCTCCTGAATAAACCCCCTTCATACGTACAACATAGCCTATTCGTTCTGTCCCTCTGGAGAACCCTGCCTCCAGTGCACCTTCCCCGTCCCAGCCTCCGCGGCTCCTCCCCTTTCCCAGGCTTGGCTTCCAACACGACGCTCACCCCCTGCCGCCCCGGCTTTGCCCGCTCTGCACTCCCAGCCTGCAGCATAACAACGGTCACCAGTTAACAAGGACGTATCTGCATGCTGGCCTTTTACAGACATCAGTCAACCTCATCCCCACAACGACCGCAGGCAGGAGGGATGATTCCCATTCATAGATTTACAAAGCTGAGGCCATTCACAACCCTGACATTCAGAGGCTGGAGTGCTGTGCCCAGGGTCAGCTGCAGGGGAACAGCAGCCGCTGGATGTGAACCTCATTCTATTTGACTCCAGTGTTCATGGAACCATGATGCTGGACCGACTCTCTGAGCAGATATTTTGTTTTCCTTAAGGAAATAAGAGCTGTAGTTGTGAAAAGTCTGATTATTAGAGTGTACCATCTTATGGATGAAGAAATAGGGGCACAGAGAGGTTAAGTAAGTTGCCTAAAGTCACAGAGCTTGGTGGCTGGTATTCCTTTCTTTCTTTTTTTTTTTTTTTTTTTTTGGAGTCTTGCTCTGTTGCCCAGGCTGGAGTGGAGTGGTGAGATCTCAGCTCACTGCAGAGGCCTCTTGAGTTCAAGTAATTTTCCAGCCTCCCAAGTAGCTAGGACTATAGGTGTGTGCCACCAAGCCTGGCTAATTTTGCATTTTTAGTAGAGATGGGGTTTCACCACATTGGACAGGCTGGTCTTGAACTCCTGAGCTGAAGTGATCTGCTCGCCTCAGCCTCCCGAAGTGCTGGATTATAGTCGTGAGTAACCACACCTGGCCTTGAACCCTAGTATTCTTGCTCTAAAATTTGTACCGTGTCTTCAGACAGAAGCAAGGAGCATGTCCTGGAGGTGTCTGTAGATTGACCAGGACTCAGGCTGGAGCCTAGAACAGAACCTGTGGCTGGGGTTGGGGTGGGGGTACAGGTGACACAAAGACGAGCCTTGTTTGGCTCAGTTATGTTTAAAAAATAAAGACATTTGACGTAAAAATTATGCCTTTCCTGCTTCTCCTTTAAAAGGCAGAAGCACTGCCAGCTGAAGGCTGGAGCTGAGCAACGATCACCCCTTGGTCAAAACGTGGGCATGCCTTTTCCACGTGGCCACAGACCCCACCATGCCCTATTGTCCGGCTTCTGTGGGCACTGGGCGTGGAGGTGGAGCTGTGGAGTCAGGCTTGGCCAGCAGGAAGGGAGATGTGAAGGCTCATGCTGTGCCTGGTGGGCAGCCCTCAAAGCTGGCATCACGAGTGGCATGAAGAACCACCTTCCAGCGGGTTGAACGAAGGCAGGAAGAACCCTGAGCATCGTCCTCCCGAAGAGTGCTCCTGTGGCCCCCCCTCCTCACCCACACACGGTTCCCATTCCTGCCCTCTGAGGCTCCCGACCCTGGCCCTCCTTGCCAATGTACCAACCACATCACACAAACGCTGCATAATACCCAGCTGCCACCAGGTGCTGGCACGGGGCTTTCCCACATCTGATCCCCTCGGATCCTGCCCCGGCCCCCTCAATGTGGGGACGACGGGCTCCATTTTACAGACACGGAGCTGAGGTTCTGAGATGTCAGGGGACTCATCAAGGAAGGGCAGAAACCTAGACCCAGGCCTTCCGATGCCCACATCAGCCAGCAGCAGGGACGGGGCTTCCCATCCACATGCGTGTACAACGAAGCAACAGCGAGAAACGGCCTTGAGCGTAGCAGCCTCACAAGGTGGCCAAAGGGACGAGCCCATCCCCCCGAAATGCGGAGCCCAGGAGTCAGCACAGCACACAGCACAGAGGGTGGCAGCAAGCAAGAAGCCAGGCTGGGCGGGAGCGGGTGGTTGGGCTACCGTCCCTTCCCATATTGATTTTCACAGCACAGAGTCACACAAACTTATCAGAAAGGCATCCGGAGGCAGCAGGTGAGCGAAAGACTCTGGGTCTGCAGAGGATCTCATCAGGGGTGAGCGTGGGCAGTTGAACACACCGCTGCCAACCTCAGTCTCCACATCTGAGAAATGGGCTTGTTACCAGCGCCTGCCTGAGAGGGTCTGTCATGGGGTGTCCCTGATTTCATCTGCAAGCGGTGCTCAGGGCAGGGCCTGCGTCTCTGTAAGGGCTTGACAGAGGCCGCTCTTACAGCCCGGCTTTGTTGTGGGGATCTCCACGTGTCCCCATCAGAGCTCCCCACAGGACGGAGGCCATATGTTGTATCATCCCATTTATATAAAATACTCAGAACATTTATAGTTAAATTCATCGAGGCAGAAAGCAGACTGGTAGTTGCCAGGGGCTGGGGTAGGGGGGAAGGAGGACTGACTGCTTCATGGGGACAGGGTTTCCCTTCAACATCATGAAAATGTTCTGGAATTAGAGGCGTGGATGCATAACACGTGCTCAATGCCGCTGAATCGTGCACTTAACATGGTCAGGTGAATTTCACTGCAATTTACAAAAAGCTAATGATAGAATGATGGGCGTAGATTCCCCTTACGTATTCATGTGCACCTGCCACATCTTGCAGGAACCACAGGGGAATGGGCGGGAGGGACACCCATGTGTGGTTACCTGTGGCGGGAGTGGGGTGGGGGCAATCTGTCCAATTCCTCTGGGATTTCTCAGTGTGGGTCCGGGAATCCGAGGTGTTTCTGAATCTCCCCAGGGAGCTTGTTAAAATGCAGATGCCTGAACGGCGGAGTCACCCAGGGCCCCCAGAATCTGCGTTCTGAACAAGCTCCATAGCTGCCCTGGAGCCAGCAGGCATCGGGAAGTGCCGACCCCTCCCTTCTTCTGCCGTCCCTCTCCAACCGTCCCTCCACACAACAGGTTAGCTGGCTCTCCTCCCAGGCGGCATGCCACCCCGCCTCGACCCATTCCAGTGCCTCTACTGCTCAGGCCTCACTCCAATTTCCCTATTTCCACGGTGCCTCCTCGGCTGGCTGACGGAAACCGTTTCTGAGCTCCCTCTCCCCTGAGATACTGTTGCCAAAACCAGGGCACAGTCTCAGGCGCTTCATTTGATGCTCTCTCGGTTCTTCTGAGCGAGCTGCCCAGTGGACAGTCCCATCTCCCCAGTGACACTCATGCCCACTGGGGTCGCATCTTTTGAGCCTCTGCCCTCTACCCCTGAGCCCACCAGCTCTGGGAGGCAGGGAGGGCACAGTCCCTGACACGACCACAGAGCAGGGGTGCGTCTTGCTTGGACTGTGCACGTGGAGTCCCTATCCATTCCCCTCCTAGAAATGTGACTCCCTGCTCTGGGTTGACTTGCATCCCCCCAAATTCATGTGGAGGCCCTAAAGCTCCATGTAATGGTATTTGAAGACGGGCACTTTTGGGCCGATTGGGTTTAGCTGAGGTCATGAGGGTGGGGCCCCCATGATAGGATTCGTGCCCTTGGAAGAGGAGACAGCAGAGAACTGGCCTCCTGTCTCTCCCTTTGCCACCTGAGGACACGGGGAGAAGGTGGCTGTCTGAAAGCCGAGCCGTGGGCCCAATCAGCTGGCACCTTGATCCATACCCAGAACTGTGGGAAATACGTGTCTATTATCGCAGGCACCCACCCGTGGCATTAGGCGATGGCAGCTGGAGCTGACTAACACACCGACCCTTCGCTGGAAACCACCTTTCGCTAACCTATAGCTCCCGACACCGTGCAATGTTTGCTTAGTGCAGACTCCAGAACTGGAGGTCAGAGCTGGGTCTCCCGGGGAGCGGCAGGACGGGGCAGAGCTCTGCTCCCACACGTGAGTGCTCAGTGGAGGCGGGCGGGGCACGAGGGCCTTCGGCCTTCCCTTTTGCTCTGAGTCACCAGGAACCCTACCTATTTATCCCTGGAACAAATTTAGCTCCCGAAGACGATCACAGGGCACCCCCTACGTCCCCACCTAGCTGGGAGTGACTCAGCTGGGTGACTTGTCAACTCCACTTACAATCTCAGGCCCAGCCCTTGGGAGGGTTCCAGTTCCATCTCTGGAACATTTCATTAAAGTTGAGACCATCTTTCCTGGGCTTTCTGCTGCCAGGCTCAAATCAGATACATTCCTTTGTTCTTCGTGGAACTGACAAGCAGTTAAAACCCCATTATTATGCCATAATTTCAGAAAATGGATCCAAGTGAATAGCTAAATAGGGCTCAGCATTGCTTAATGAGACGTCTTATTTGAGGCTTTCAAATCGCAGAAATCCCAGACAGCAAGCAGCAAACTCAAGTCTCTGGGACCAACGTGTCAGCTCCAGGAAAGCCGGACCCCAGTGGAAGCCACGATTAAAAGAGCAGGCTGGAAGTGATTCATCCACCTGAATACGGAGCCCCACACCCTGGCGGATGGGTGGTCACGGCCAGGCTCCCGGCCGCCAGGCGGAAACAGGTTTATGCCTCTTTGCCATTGTAGGAGCAGAAATGAGAACAGCTGGAGACAGGAAAAGAAAGGACGCAGGGGGAGAAGAAACACCAGAGGGAAAATAATCCCTTAGAGGGTAAAGAACAAATCACTGAATAAGGGATTAAAAACACCCAAGGAGCGATCCCTGGTGATTGCCCTTGAGGGCCGGTGTGAGAGGGCCCGGGTGGGGCTTTGTTCCTCTGTCTCTGTGCACACCTCTCAGCCAAAGTGGGTTCTTTCCTGTTGTTTCTGTCTTGATTTAGAATAAGCTCCTTTTCTCTAAAGTAAGGGCTTCTCGGGAGTGGCCTGGCTTTTTTTGTGAACTCCTCCCCCCCCTGCTCAAAATGGGAGTGTGCAGATGGAACTTGTACTTGACTCTATTTGACAGTCGGGTCACATCTGTTGTCTCCCAGGGTTGAAGTGAAGCCAGGGAGGGGTGAGACCAGCAGGGTCAGCAGGCACAGAGTCCTGCTCTCCCAGAGTGGGGGGGATGGTCAGCAGAGACAGATTCCTGCTCTCCCAGAGTGGGGAGGCTCAGCAGGTACAGATTTCTGCTCTCCCAGAGTCTGGGGGGTCAGCAGGTACAGATTCCCGCTCTCCCAGAGTCTGGGGGGTCAGCAGGTACAGATTCCCGCTCTCCCAGAGTCTAGGGGGTCAGCAGGTACAGATTTCTGCTCTCCCAGAGTCTGGGGGGTTAGCAGGTACAGATTCCCGCTCTCCCAGAGTGAGTCTGGGGGGTCAGCAGGCACAGATTCCCGCTCTCCCAGAGTGAGTCTGGGGGATCAGCAGGCACAGATTCCCGCTCTCCCAGAGTGGGGGGAATGCAGGCAACTGCTAGGAAGGGGCTGGCCCGCAGTTCTTGGGGCGCAAGGCCCTAGGTGTTCAGCAAAGAATTGCAAAACAGGCAATGTGACTTCAGGAAACAGGGCCGCCAAATGCACAAGCACAGCCCCGAGGGTGCCGGTGTGCTCAGCAGCACTGCACCTGCCCGTCCCTGATACTGGCTCGAGGCACATGTCCGCTCCCCCAAGAGGGTCCATGATGAGGGCCTGGGGAACGTTTGCGTGCAGAGGTGAAACCGGGGCATGCGCTGGGACCTTGGAGGCAGATGGGCCGGGGTGCGCATCTGAGACGTCTGTTAGGGATCTGTTAGCTGTGTGAGCTCAGGCAAGTCACGTAACCTCTCTGTGCTTCTGTCAGAGGCATTCCCACCAGAGCAACTCCATCTTGAGTAAGGGCTAGGAACAATGTTCCCAGAGGGTCAGGTATTCCTAGCCTCCAGATGTTTACGTTAAGGGAACAGATTGATAATGTTTACTAAACAGACCCAGACTGGGAATGCCCTGATATCCATGTTGAGAACAAAGGCATTCTTAACTTTGCTTTAAAGATAGTAATATTAATTATTGCAACATATAGTAATTAAGAAAATTAATCCTTTATCACAAACCATTGAAGCCAACCATATCTCCCCATGATTTTCTTTGTCATTCTCTATATAAACACGCCCTGCATCTAGGGTGGGCATGTTCCTTCTCTTGCTTTTGGAATGCCCTATTCTGTAGCGATTCTTTCACTGGTTTTCTTTCTGTTTTTTTTTTTTTTTTTTTTTTTTTTTTTTTTTTTTTTTTTTTTTTTTTTCTTTTCTTGAGAGGGAGTCTTGCTCTGTCGTCTAGGCTAGAGGGCAGTGGCACAATCTCAGCTCACTGCAACCTCTGCCTCCTGGGTTCAAGCGATTCTCCTGTCTCAGCCTTCCAAGTAGCTGGGATTATAGGTACACGCCACCACGCCCGGCTAATTTTTTGTATTTTTAGTAGGGATGGGGTTTCACCATGTTGGCCAGGCTGGTCTTGAACTCCAGACCTCAGGTGATCCACCTGCCTTGGCCTCCCAGAGTGCTGGGATTACAGGCGGGAGCCACCGTGCCTGGTCACTCCTTTACTTTCCTGATAAACTTGCTTTACTTTGCACTGTGGACTCACCTTGAATTCCTTCTCGTGTGAGAGCCAAGACGCCTCTCCTGGGCTGTGGATCAAGACCCCTTTCTGCTAACATTTTAGTGTCTTCACCAGAGGAAAGAACAGAGCCTTGGTCTGGGGCTGCTGTGGGGTTACAGAGCGAGCCGAGGACCTGGCACAGAGGCTGAGGGCCTGGCACAGAGGCAGTCCTCAGTGCAGCTCCCAAAGGGAAGGAGATGTGTCTTTGTGGAGACAGATGAGGAACCTATTCTAGGTGAGAGAGAAACTTGGAGGTAACCCAGTCAGGAGTAAGTAAGGCACCCATTCAGCACACATACCAGCCGGAGCCAGTTAGTAACACCCACAGAGTAAGGCCTAGAGTCAGGTATTTGAGGCTCAAGATGGAGATCTCTCAAATAACTTAAAACAGAAGTACCATTTAACTCAGCAATCCCATTACTGGGTATGTGCCCAAAGGAATATCAATTGTTCTACCATAAAGACACATGTGGCCGGGTGCGGTGGCTCACACCTGTAATCCCAGCACTTTGGGAGGCTGAGGTGGGTGGATCACCTGAGGTCAGGAGTTCAAGACCATCCTGACCAACATGAAGAAACCCTGTCTCTACTAAAAATACAAAATTTGCTGAGCGTGGTGGTGCGCGCCTGTAATCCCAGCTACTCGGGAGGCTGAGGCAGGAGAATCGCTGGAACTTGGGAGGCGGAGGTTGCGGTGAGCTGAGATCGTGTCATTGCACTTCAGCCTGGGCAACAGAGTGGAATTCCCGTCTCAAACAAAACAAAACAAGACAAAAAACAAAACACAAAACAAAACAAAAAGAGATGCATGCATGCATATGTTTATTGCAGCACCATTTGTAAGAGCACACGGATGGACTCTACACAGGTGCCCATGAGCGGTGGACTGGGTAAAGAACAGTTGGTCCAGGCTGGGTGTGGTGGCTCATTCCTGTAATCGCAACACTTTGGGAGGCTGAGATGGGCAGATCACCTGAGGTCAGGAGTTCAAGACCAGCCCAGCCAACATGGTGAAACCCCAACTCTACTAAAAATGTAAAAATTAGCCAGGCACGGTGGCGTCATCCCAGCTACTCGGGAGGCTGAGGCAGGAGAGTTGCCTACACATGGGAGGTGGAGGTTGCAGTGAGCTAAGATGGCACCACAGCACTGCAGCCTGGACAACAGAGAGACACTGTCTCAACAGAAGAAGGAGAAAAAGATGTGGTCCATACAGACCATGGAATACTGCGCAGTCATAAAAAGAAGGAAATCACGTCCTTTGCAGCAACGTGGATGGACTAGAGACCATTAACCTGAGAGAACAAAACTGACGCAGGAACAGAAAACCAAATGCCGCACGTTCTCACCTTTAAGTGGGAGCTAAACACTGAGTACACAGGGACACAGAGAAGGGGACAGGAGGCGCTGGGGCCTCCTGGAGGGTGGAAAGACTACCTAGCAGGTACTGTGCTGATTATCTGGGTGACAAACTAACCGGCACACCAAACCCACGTCACGCAATTGACCCATGCAACAGATCTGCACGTGCAGCCTCTGAGCCTAAAATGAAAGTTGGAAAGAAAAATAACTTCAACTAAAACAAAACCTATGAAAAAGTATTTGGGGCTCAGAAACCAGAATTTGGGGGTTCAAGCCCTGCTTACCAGCTGGTAAAGCTTGGGAAATTGCCAAGGAGGTAAATAAAGCTATTTATCTCCTTGGGGGAGTGCATCAGGACACAGAAGATGCTACCACAATGCCTGGCAGAAAATAAAGCTCACTTACTTTCAGCTGTGATTCTTTTCTTTTTCTTTCTTTCTTTTTTTGGAAACAGAGTTTCACTCTTTTTGCCCAGGCTGGAGTGCAATGGCACAATCTCGGCTCACGGCAACCTCTGCCTCCTGGGTTCAAGCAATTCTGCAGCCTCAGACTCCCAAGTAGCTGGAATTACAGGTGCCCGGCTAATTTTTGTATTTTTAGTAGAGCCGGGGTTTCACGAACTCCTGATTGCAGGTGATCTGCCCTCCTCGGCCTCCCAAAGTGCTGGGATTACAGCCTGGCCAGCTGCTATTCTTTTCTGAAGGAGAGGAAGTCACTGCATGGACAGAGGCCACCAAGCACAAGGTGAGAGCTTTCCTCCTCTGTGAACTGGGGACAGGTTCTCAGCTGTTCGGGTACAGCATGATAAATAACAGCGAGCTCGGACACAGGCTTGTCAGCAATGACAGACTGCTGCTGACCCTACATGTGTAATTCTAAATTTATAATACATTTTCATCCCCAAATTAAAACCCAG
Organism: Cebus imitator; assembly: GCF_001604975.1. NCBI lineage: Eukaryota > Metazoa > Chordata > Mammalia > Primates > Cebidae > Cebus > Cebus imitator. Next base: position 211,857 of record NW_016107878.1, on the reverse strand, counting down.
AGCTGGGCTGCAGGCCTGGGGCTCTTCCCATAAGCCACGTGGCCTTGGACCACACACAGACACCACACAGACATCACCTCCCAATGCTCTGCAGTAGCCCCAGCCAGAAGTCCTCCAACCTCAGCTTGAATGCTTCCCAGCACGGGGCGCTCACCCCCTCCCTGGCCAGTCCAGCTCAGCGCTTCTTCCTGCTCACCGCTGGAAATCACTCCCTACCTTGAGCTTCCAACCCACGGCTCCCATTCCCCACTTCCTCTGGAGAATCAAACGCCTTTGTCCACAAAGAGGAAGGCTGCATTTATCTCGAGGCTATGCTGATTTCTGCTTGTGTCTGTCCCCACCTGTGACTGGAATTCCAGGAACGCGAGACCTACCCCTCACACTGCTCGGCCCATAGCCTCATGTGGTGGAGCTGAGGGTGTCAGAAGGTGGCTCCCAGGCAGGTGCAGACGGCTGGCCACAGGCACCTGACCTCACTAGGAAAGGCCTCTCCTGACTCTCCCTTGCTCACAGAGGCTTTCGGGCCCTGGCTGAGCCTTCGACCCTCAGCAGAGGAACTCACGTCTTCCCTTAACTCCAGGCAGAAGTCCTAAACTCGATATCGGCCACGGGGCTGTGCTCATTTAAGTCAGGACCGAGACCAGGGTGAGGCGAGGGAGGGGCCTCTGCAGGGTCTCACGACGCTCACTCTCAGGGTCGTGGGCACCTGAGATGAGATGCCAATTTCCATGTGTACCCGGGCATCCCTCCCTTGCCCACAAACCTCTGCAGGGTGTGGAACCCTGCAGAGGCCTATGGGACCCAGTTTGAGAACCATGGGGGACGGACACGCCCAACGCTGCTGCTGCCTGGGAAGCAGGCCCAGGCCCAGGGCCTCCAGCAGGAACCGGCGTGGGTCGGCCAGCCCTGGACGATCGCCTGTCGAAGGGTCCACAGGCCCGGGGGCCACAGGGCCGCTGCCCAGTCCAACACGTGAGGGACCAGGCGCTTGTGGGTCTCTCCCCAAACAACCAGGGCGTAGACCGGTCTGCACTGCCCGCACCCTCTCAAAGGATGGTCTTGCAGAAGGAACTCCAAGAAGGAGGGAGGCCTGGGGGGAAAGGCTTGTTCTGTGGGCTCAGCACCCATGCCTGCCCAGGAGGCACTCCCACAGGTGACCTGGAAGGCATGAGTGGGTGATACACTGGCATTCAGAAGAAGGAATCTGCAGTGATCAGAATGCCACGGAGCTCTTTGGGCTCCCAAAACAAGAACCACAGCAGGCGCTTATCACAGAGACCTGCTACCGCCCGGCGTGTTGGCTGGGCATGGGGTTACGACAGCCCGAGACGGCTTCTTTCTTCATCGAGGCTCCTCCGGCCTCTGCTCCCATCCCCTGGGAACGGGCTCTCACTGGGCAGGTGGTGCTTATAATCGGAGAAGGAGAAGATGAAACACCACCTGCATCTTTCTCCGAGGAGGAGGGAGACCCGGTTCTGTGCGCCCGGGAATTACTGGACATTTGGAGAGTCCCACAAAAGTGGGTGCCTTTGGAGGCCGCTGCAGAGGACACCAGCCAGGGGCTCTCAGAGGGCTGTGCCCTCCCAGACCGGAAGGTGATGGCAGGGATGGGCAGAACGTGGGGTGGAAGGATGTGGTGGCTGCTGTCTCCAGGGCCCTTAAACGCCTTTTGCTCATGGTCAAGTGTGGGGATGCCAAGCCTGCCCGTGTCTCCTTAACTCACGGGAACAGCATGGGAGCTGAAACAAAGTGTGGAGTCCTTTGGAATGATCTCTTTTCCATCGGAGGCCCTTTCTTTGGAGAAGTAGGGAGTCTAGGGGCTGGACTGCTCCCAGCAATTTTGGCAGGGAAAGAGGAAACAGGTGGGATGAAGTCAGGGGCCCCCAGGGCTGGGGAGGGCGCGGTGAGGCTCCCAGTCACTTATCTCGCACTTTCTAGTAGGTGCCCTTCCCGGAGTTGGGCCCCGCTATGGCACCCCTCTCTCCCTGTTAGGCTTGTGGTCTCTGCCTCCAGCATAAGACAGGAAAACGTCATTGACACAGCAGCCGACGGCACTGGGTTCTGATTCCTCAGCGTGAGCACGCTAAGTTCTTCTCAGCGTGTCCTTGCTGGCCTCTCCAGATGCTCTGATGCCCCTCCCACCTGCAGTTCCTGCCGCAGCCCCGCACGCTTACCATGGGGCCCCGCTAGAAACCTATGCTGCAGCTTTCAGAGCAGCAGATATATCAGGTTTGCTTCCTGACCCCATCTCCTGCAAAGTGGTAGCTCACAGGGAAAAATGGGGGCTCCAGTGCCCGGCATGGGGCTGGGTCTGGGATGGCTCAGTACAGGCTGCCCACCGGGGGCATCTCAAAGCCCAGCTGGCAGAGGCTGTGACCTGGGGCCACAGAGGATAGAACGGCCCTGCTTGCTGATCCAAAACTTCTGCAGAAATGCATTCAGCCACCACCTACCAACCGCCCAAGCCCCTAAAGCTAGAGTCGGGTATCAGGTAGGACTGGGGTTAGGGAGCCTTCCTGGGGGAGGAGCCTGGTGCCTTAGGTTTGGGTGGCAGCGAAGTCCAGCAGCAAAGGGCACAGTTTTGGAATCAGGAGCTGAGTGACCCCACGCACTTGTCAGGATTTCTCGGAGAAAAATGTCCCTCCCAGGCTTTCCCTAAGGGCCTCTTGGCTGGGTCAGGAGAACCCCTGTGTGTCTCTTGATGCAGTGCAGACCCCAGTAACCTGAACACAAAATGGGGGTCACTTCCACCTCCCCCTTCGTTTTTTCCTGGCCATGCCTGCCTGAGGATGATTTCACAAAGGCAGGCAGAAGGGTAGTGACCACTCAGACTCACCACCACCCAAAATCCCAGCGTGCTGGGGCTCTGCTTACCCCAGAGGGCCATGAAGACGGAGAAGAAGACGGTGGCGGGGTTGTCGAAGAGGTGGCTGGCCCGGGCCGTGGCGCAGGCTGAGCTCATCTTCCAGTAGCTGCAGGTCTTGTCGCAAAGCGGACACATGGTGATGTTGTATCTCTGGTCACACATCTCCATGCTGCAAGACAGGGGCAGGCCTGGAGTGGCGGGGCCATGCGGATGGAGTGCCTGCTTCCTGGGTGCTGAGCTGGCCTGGGAGGACGTGCTGGGCCTGAGCCAGGGGAGGGTGAGGGTCCCCCAGGTCCCTGCCATGGTGGACACCAGCGGGTTGCTTAGCCACGCCCGGTCCCTACTCTTCAGCCAGGGTAGCTTCACAGGCCTGTGACCATGATGTGGCACTGGCCCCGAGCTCGCAGGGCCTCACGCTTGGTTTAACGCTCCCCTATTGCCGTCTTAAAACACACCGTGATTTCTGAACAAGGGTCCTGCGTTTTCGTCTCGCATGGGGCCCTGCAGTCTCTGTTGCCGGGCCTGGGGGTGGAGTCACCCAGACTTGCTTTGTGGCAGGAGATGGGCCGGGAACGTTCACCTCTGGGGTGACCCCGAGGCAGCCGCCTCCAAGGCCGGTCCTTGAGCCACTTCTAGGAGAGGTAGAGTTCCCAGCCTGCCCCCTCTAATCAGCAGCCACTGTCAGGGCTTGTGCCAATAGCAGGTGCTCGCCAGGTCTTTACGTTATGAGGCCCTGGCAAACGGTGAGAGACGAGGGCCCTCGCTCTACACCAGGCACTGCCCAGGTGCCGTTCCCGCAGCAGCTCCATCGCCTTGTGGGGCGGCTGCCCCGGATGCGGCCTGGTGGTCTGGACACAGGAGGTGGAGAAACGGGGATCCCAGGACTCCTCTCTGGGAGACGGGGCACTGGGCCAGGAGGAACAGGTCCCCAGCCACCCGGCGCAGGGGAGGCCCACCCTGTAGGCTCACTCGGGAAGCAATGGGGGCCTGCCAGGACGATGGTCCCGCTCAGTGCAGGCTTCTGCTCTGCTGAGCACAGGCGAGCCTGGGGCCAGAGCCCAACACTGCGGCCAGAAGAGAGCATCTTCGTGATGCCCGAGGCCCAGCTCTGCCTCCTTCCCACCAAGCGGACTCTCTCCCACTCGTATTAGAAAACACCAATACTTCCAGGCATGGCAGGAGCCTCATCACTGGCCGGCACAGATGTGCCACCTGCCTGGACCAGCACTGGGGACCATTACAATCCCGGAGCCCAGGAAGCAGAAGCGACTTCTTCAGGGCCGCACGGCAGAGTGGGACGTGAATCCTGATCTCTGTATCGTCAAAGCTTGAGCGCCGCATGGATCTCATCTGCTCAAGGGCCGTGGGGGGCTCCTTGTGGAAGCCGGGTGGCCTGGCTGGGCCCTCAGTCAGCTACACGTACCCTGTGACCCTGGCCAGGTCCTTTAGCCTCAGACTCAGTTTTTCTTACTGGAAGATGAGGAGGGGGTCAGGATCAGGTCCTTTCCGCTCTGGCCTGCTTTGAACTTTCTCCTTTCTGCTACTTTGGACAAAGCTGTGGCTCTAAACACACACCCAGGCTGGTGAGGTCAGAGGGTCATCTGGGGGAAGGGGGTGTTTGTTTTTTGACTTTCTGGATACCCTGAACTTGTACGCAGAATCACGCCTGACTCACAGCAGCCGGTGTTTAGTAAACCTCCTCCACGAGGCTCCGCGGGGCCTCCTCTGTGCCCAGCGTCACGGGCATCCTGGTTCACTTCTCTTCCTTCAGTCCCTAAACATTTATTAAAAAGTAGTGTAGGGCCAGGTGAGGTGGCTCATGCCTGTAATCCCAGCACTTTGGGAGGCTGAGGCAGGCAGATCACTGGAGGTCAGGACTTTGAGACCAGCCTGGCCAACGTAGTGAAACCCCGTCTCTATAAAAATACAAAAATTAGGCCAGGCGGGGTGGCTCACACCTGTAATCCCAGCACTTTGGGAGGCCAAGGCGGGCAGATCACGAGGTCAAGAGATCGAGGCCATCCTGGCCAACATGGTGAAACCCCATCTCTATTAAAAATACAAAAATTAGCTGGGTGTGGTGGCACGCGCCTATAATACCAGCTACCTGGGAGGCTGGGGCAGGAGAATCACTTTAACCTTGGAGGCAGAGGTTTCAGTGAGCCAAGATCACTCCATTGTACTCCAGCCTGGGTGACAGAGCGAGACTGCATCTCAAAAAAAAAAAAAAAAAAAGTGGTATAGGTACTGCACGTGCCGGGCACTGTGTTGGGCACAAAAGGTGGGCAGGTAAAAACGATTCACTGCAGCCATGGCCACGCCTGGAGCATGGAGGAAGCATGTGTATGTGTGTGTGTGTGAGTGTGAGTGTGTGCATGGGAGCAGGGGCTGGGCGAGGTGGGCAGGTGCATAGAGGTGTGAGTGTATGTGTGTGTGTGTGTGAGTGTGTGCATGGGCCGGGTGGGGTGGGCAGGTGCACAGTGTGAGTGTATGTGTGTGTGTGTGAGTGTAAGTGTGTGAGTGTGTGCATGGGCTGGGTGGGATGGGCAGGTGCACAGTGTGAGTGTATGTGTGTGAGGGTGTGAGTGTGGCAAGTATGTGTGTGCAAGGGAGCAGAAGCCAGGTGAGGTGGGCAGGTGCACACAGGTGTGTGTGTATGAGTGTGTGTGTGAGCATGTGCATGGCAGCAGTGGATGGGTGGGGTGGGCAGGTGCACAGTGTGAGTATGTATGTGAGGGGGTGTGTGGCATGTGTGAGTGTGTGTGAGTGTGTGCGTGGAAGCAGGGGCCAGGTGGAGTGGGCAGGTTCAGTGTGAGTGTGTGTGAGGGTGTGAGTGTGGCAAGTGTGTGTGTGTGCATGGAGTGGGCCAGGTGGGGTGGGCAGGTGCACACAGGTGTGTGTGTGAGTGTATGTGTGTGCATGGGAACAGGGGCCGGGGGGGTGGGCAGGCACATACAGGTGTGTGAGTGTATGTGTGTGTGTGTGTGCATGAGTGTGTGAGTGTGTGTGCATGGCAGCAGGGGCTGGGTGGTGTGGGCAGGTGCACACAGGTGTGTGTGTGTGTGTGACTGTATGTGTGTGTGTGCATGAGAGCAGGGGCCGGGTGGGGTGGGCAGGTGCACACAGGTGTGTGTGTGTGTGTGAGTGTGTGAGTGTGTGTGTGCATGAGAGCAGGGGCCGGGTGGGGTGGGCAGGCGCACACATGTGTGTGTGTGTGTGTGTGTGCATGAGAGCAGGGGCCAGGTGGGGTGGGCAGGCGCTCACAGGTGTGTGTGTGTGAGTGTCAGCATGTACATGGGAGCAGGGGCTGGGTGGGGTGGGCAGGCACACACAGGTGTGTGTGTGAGAGAGGGAGTGTGTGTTAGAGTGTGTGAGTGTGAGCATGTGCATGGGAGCAGGGGCCGGGTGGGGTGGGCAGGTGCATACAGGTGTGTGTGAGTCTGTGTGTGTGTGTGTGTGTGTGTGTGTGTGTGTGAGTGTGTGTGTGTGTGTGTGTGTGTGCATGGGAGCAGGGGTCGGGTGGGGTTAGCAGGTGCATACAGGTGTGTGTGAGTCTGTGTGTGTGTGAGTGCGTGTGTGAGTGTGAGAAAGTGTGTGTGTGTGTGTGCATGGGAGCAGGGGCTGGCTGGGGCGGGCAGGCACACAGAGGTGGGGGGAGAACCTGCCCTCGCGGCCGGGTAGCTCTGGGTTCGTATCTCAGCTCTGGCATTTGTGATCCGTGTGGCCTTGTTTTCCCTTCTGCAGAATGGGGTTGCTGATAGTGAAGAGAAGCCGTGTTAACAGGTTGTCAGGAGGATCAAACAACCAACAACCAACACGAGTGGCCCTCGGAGCAGCGCCTGGCAGCCCTCAGCCGTCATGTGTCACCAACGCTCTTGTCATCATTATGCAGTAGCCGGGCGCCTTGCAGCAGCAGCGAGCTTTAAGCAGAGCCAGGAACGGGCTCTCGGGGCTCATCTCTTGCCCCTCACTCAGCCTCCTCTCTTCTGGGGCCTCTCAAGGGCAGAAGGAGGCAGCACGTTGTGGGGGCAGGGCGTCCCCGGTCAGGCACAATGTGAGCCCCTTTCTCAGAGAACAGGCATGTGGAAGGCCCGTCATCGTCAGCATGCGACCCAGCCCACAGTGACCACCTGGCCTGAGGGTGGCCTGGAGTCCACAGTGGTGGGATTGGGGACAGGGAGGACTCAGGTGTACACCCACGGCCTGCCGTGAGCCCTGCGGCTCTCCTGCGCTCTCCTCCCTGCCCCACTCAGCTTCCAGCACAAACACCATCAGCCCCACAAAAAAGCCTTTTCCTGCCAGTTTTAAATCCTCCTCTGCCTCTCACTTCACCACCTTTAGCCAAAATAGAAAGAGCAGGAAGCTCTGTTGTGTAGGGAGGCCCACAGGTGCAAGGGCGGCAGGCAGCTCCACGCTGGGCACGGGCTTCCCTACACGCTTGGTGGGGACGGGATGGACCCTGCAGGGAGCACGCACCTCCTGCTTCGCTCCAGCTCACCCGTGGGGCTTGGCCTTGGCTTTGGCCTGGCCGCTGCCGACAGCGGCTGAATCCTGAGTAACTGCCGTTTCTGGCCATGTGGTGGAAGGGCCAAGCTGGCAAGGCCACCCCCTGGGAGGCAGAGCCTCCCTGCTGAGGCCACCCTCCAAGGGGAGGAAGGAAGGAAGATGGCCGTCCCCCAGGCTTCCTCCGGGGGTCATGGTGACAATCCCCACCTTGCACTCACCATTGCCCTCTGGCTTTGAGCTCTTGGCCTAAAGCCGGTATTACAATCCCCACTAAATCTGGGCTACGGTGATTTTACCACAACCAAACCCAAGTGCCCATGACCTCATACCACATCAGCAAACAAAAGGGAATGCTCTCTCCTGCCTCGGACCAAATAACGCCAAAGCGGAGATAAGCCAGATTCCTCAGAGCTTCGGATCGGGTGGGTGGAATATTTCAGGTGTTATTCATGTATCAAAACAGCATTTAAACAAAAATTGACCAGATATGGTCTTTCCGTGCTACTAAGAGTCAGTTTCTTTCCTAGCTAAGACTGACTGGGTCTTTACAGACAGGCTCAGAGGACACAGTTTCCGAACTGTAGCTCTGCTCTGGAGATACTTGGCAGGAGTGGTTTGAAGAACCACCAAACTGACATTTTAGGGCTTTTCTGAGGTTTTAAGCCCCTGCAGGGCAGGGCCAGCCCAAATTCACCTTTAGAGTCGATTCCCTGGCAGAGCGATTTGCACACCGAAGGCACTGCCCGTCGGCACAGAGTCCCTGCCAGAGGCTGGGAGCCTGAAATTACCCCCAGGTTCGTGTCAGGAGATCTAAGAAATACCTACAAAAGCACCAGAGGGGCTCTGCACACTGAGGCTGAGCTTCTCGAAAGTTGACTTTTTTTCTTGTGGCTATAGGGTCTCACTCTGTCCTCCAGGCTGGAGTACAGTGGTGAGATCACGGTTCACTGCGGCCTCCACCTCCCGGGCTCAAGGGATCCTCCAGCCTCAGCCTCCCAATTTGTTGGGATTACAGGCATGCACCACCACACCAGGGAAAACTGGACTCTTGTTCTGGAGTCACTTGGGGGAACTGCGCCCCTGAGCGATGCATGGCTGCCTCGGGCCTGGGCCGCCTTCTCCAGGCTCCTGACATCTGACATCCCCTTGGTGAACAGCAGAAGGCACATGGGATCTACATTCAGACGCCTGGCTTTGCTGTGGGGTGCAATCCTCCATTATGGAATGGTTCCTGCAGCATTTCCTGGGTCCGTGGGGTTAAGGGAAGCAGGTACCCTTAGGAAGCTGAGCGGGTGGAGCCTACTGTACAGCCCTTGAGTGCCAGCCTGCACCGAGGCCTAGCATTCATGTCTCACCTCCCCGAGTGCCAGCCTGAACGGAGGCCACTAGCATTTATGTCTCACCTCCCAAGAGTGCCAGCCTGCGCCAAGGCCTAGGATTCACGTATCACCTCCCGAGTGCCAGCCTGCGCCGAGGCCAAGCATTCACGTCTCACCTCCCCTGAGTGCCAGCCTGCGCCGAGGCCTAGCATTCACGTCTCACCTCCCC